>NC_133373.1:40526259-40618306 GCF_049309525.1 Garra rufa
TCATAATATTTTTATTTTTTCTCAAACATTGTCTGTGCAAAAACACTCCTGGCCAAATGCCCCAGAGGGCTTTACTTCCCACTTTGATAATTACTGTAGTTCTGTACCATGTTCTGAACATCACATCTTTTGTTTTTCCCTCAGATGTAAACTGTCTAGGTGGTTGATTTTAAATATGTGGACTTCATATCTGAAAATTACCTCAACTTAGCACCAGCAAGCTTGTTTGTTAGGAAGTTAGCATCAGCTAACAATATTTACTTATTTTCAGTATGGTTATGAATAAACATCTGTGTACTAGGCTAGTTGATCCGAACAATATAAAAAAGTATACCGTTAATAAACAATTTAAAAACAGACGTCACATAGGGATACATACGTAGCATTTTAATAAAACTGTTAATGTTACAGCAGCAAGGAATATGAACGTGCATGAGTTATTTTATTTAATCCGTTATTTTAATGTTATTTGACCTAAAAAGAGGCAATGATGTTAATGTGTCTGCATTCAAGCATTTCAGAGGGCTTAAATACATCACCCTCTACAGCAGATTTAGTTCTCAAACAACTGACAGATACAATAATTAATCCTAAAATGCGACATTATAACTTACTTTTCGCAGCATCACTCGCGCACGCGCTCACATGATCTCCCGGTTCTTGTTTGTGAATCCAGTTGACTGGAGACTCGCTCTAAACGGCTCATTTGAATCAATAAGTTGTCGACTCGAGAACAGCTGCAATTGGATCAGTCCAATTCGTGAATGAATCGTTTGTTGCGATTTGCGAACCGATTGAAAAGAATCAGTTTGTTCATTAATCAGACACCGCTTCTGCGTCTCGGAACACGTGATATATTATAAGGAGTAACGACATGTTTTTGAAATGTAGTGAAGTAAAAAGTACGATCTTATGCCTTGGAATGTAGTGAAGTAAAAGTAAAAGTTACTCAAAATAAAACTACTCCAGTAAAGTACAGATACTTGAAAAATGTACTTAAGTACAGTAACGAAGTACAACTACTTCGTTACTGTCCACCACTGTGCAGTAGGATCAGCAATGATCACGATGTCTCCAACAGCAAGGTTATGTTTCTTGTTCCATTTTCGTTGCTCTTGCAACAAGGGTAGGTATTCGCGTACCCACCTTTTCCAGAAGAGGTCCAAAATATATTGCATTTGTCTCCATCTCCTTTTGGCATACACATCAGACTGTTCAAACAAACCAGGTGGCAATGCAGGATTTCCCTTCATAAGCAGAAGGTGATTTGGTGTAAGAGCTTCCAAATCATTAGGATCATCGGACAGTTTAGAGATGGGTCGATCGTTCAAAATTGCTTCTGCTTCACACAAGACAGTTTGCAGTGCTTCATCATCCAAGGTTTGTTGTCGAATAACTGTACATAGAATTTGTTTCACCATTCGAATTATACGCTCCCATACTCCTCCATAATGAGAGCTTGAAGGTGGATTAAAATCCCAATGAATTCCCTTTTGCAATAAGGCCCTTTGAATCTTTTCGTTGTATAATGCAACGAGTGCCTCTCTTAGCTCCCGCTCAGCGCCAATGAAATTTGTCCCATTATCCGCCCTTATGTGAGAGACCTGTCCACGATGACAAACAAACCTACGCAAGGCATTGATGCATGAGTCCGTATCGAGTGAGTATGCCACTTCCAAATGGACAGCTCTACTTGCCATGCAAGTAAAGATTACTCCATAGCGTTTAACTTTACTTCGTCCCCTTTTTACTTCTATGGGGCCAAAAAAATCCACACTTACATTAGTAAAAGGTGGTAAATCAGGGGTGATCCTTTCTACTGGAAGGTCTGCCATCTTCTGTTCACCCAGCCTTCCCTTATAGCGTCTACAAATCACGCACTTAGAAATTATCTTTCTGGCAACAGAGTTGGCATTTGTAATCCAGTACTTACACCGAAGCTTGGAAAGCATCAGATTTCTGCCACCATGACCTAGTTGTTCATGAATGTCTCGAAGTATGAGATGTGACACATGTTGATCTTTTGATAACAAGATGGGATGTTTCCTTTCGCTTGGCATGGCTGACTTACAAAGTCTTCCTCCCACTAGCAGCAGACCATCACGCAACAGCGGATCCAAACTATAAACAGAACTGTTTCTTTTAACAACGCTTCCATCCATGATCACAGCAATTTCCTCTTGAAATTGTTCCTGTTGGCTGAAACAAATGATGCTAACTTCTGCCTTGTACAGATCCTCAAGTGTTACATTTTGTCTGCCCAGAGATGCTTTAAATTCCTGTAATTTTGCATCTACAACAACACTGTCAATTTGCTCCAAAGACAACTGCAACTGCTGTCATTTACGACTTAATTCTAGCAGAAGTTTCCGCAGTTTCAAAATCCAGGCCACTGCAACTTTAAGACGTTTCCAATCTGAGAAGTAATGAAGAAGTTTACTTGTAGAATTGTGTTCATTCTGCAAGATCACAACATTTACCTTTAACTCCTTTTTTACTTCAGGGTCATCATCAGTCAAAGTCGAATCACTTGGGAGGAACTGTCTGTCATTCGGCTTCCAGAGAAAACTGGGACCATCAATCCATCGCTTATTGCCCAGAAAAGATTCCACTTTCAACCCCCGGGATGCATCATCTGCAGGATTTTCTTTAGAGGGTACATATCTCCACTGTTGAGGTTGCGTTGTGTCTCTTATAGAAGACACTCTATTAGCGACAAAAGTATGAAACCGTTTGTCCTCGTTCTTAATGTAATTGAGGACAGTTGTACTATCAGTCCAAAAGACTGAATCTTCCAAATGAAATTGCAACAACTTCTTCAACATGATGTCAACCTTGACTGCTGGTACAGCCGCTGTAAGTTCCAAACGAGGTATGGTCACAGGTTTCAACAGTGTTACTCTGGACTTACCCAGCAAGAAAGCTACATGAACCATGTTTGCACTTTTCAGCATCTTCAAATAAGAAACTGTGCCATAACCAGCTTCACAAGCATCAGCAAAGTGATGTAAACAAGCATGAGTGGGCAGTCCAAAATCCATGGGTTTAAAACATCTGTTCACCTGGAACTCTGCAACTTTGGCCAACTCAAAAATCCAAAGGTTCCATTGTCTTTGGAAAAGTGATGGTATATCGTCATCCCAGCCTAAAGTCTGTCTGCACAACTCCTGTAAAAGCATTTTAGCAGGCAGAATAAGTGGAGCAAGAAAACCCAAAGGATCATAGACAGAGCTTACCACAGACAGAATGCCTCACCTTGTACAAGGTTGATTTTTCAAGGAAATCTTGAATTGAAAAGAGTCAGCTTCCACACTCCATTGCAGACCTAAAGCTCTTTCAACGGGCAACTTATCTCGATCTAGATCCAGCTGCTGTATATCCTTGGCTCGGTCTTCCTCAGAGACTGACTGCAACACCTTGCGACTACTGCTGATCCACTTTGCCAAACGAAAACCTCCTTTCTGACATAGGGAGGTGAGATTTTTAACCATAGAAATAGCCACTTCCTCAGAGGAGACACTCTTCAAACAATCATCAACATAGAAGTTATTGTTGATCGTTTCAATCACTTCTAATGGGAAGTCAGCTTCAATGTCCTTTGCTGTTTGTTTCAAGGCATAGCATGCGCAGCTTGGAGAAGACACCGCTCCAAAAAGATGAACTGTCATCCTGTATGTAATGGGCTCTTTAGTCAATTCTCCACCAGGCCATCACAAGAAACAAAGAAAATCTACATCCTCCACAGCCACTTTAACTTGATGGAACATCGCTTCTATGTCCGCCATGAAAGCTATTGGTTCTTGCCTGAATCTCAGCAATACACCCACCAAAGAATTGGTAAGATTAGGACCTTGCAACAGTTGACTATTAAGTGATGTTCCTCTGTATGTTGCCGCACAGTCAAACACAACTCTTAATGATCCCTTCTTGGGATGAAACACCCCGTGATGAGGAATGTACCAAACTTTGCCATCCACACGATCAAGTTGGTGATCTGGTATCTTCTCAGCATAGCCTTTGTTTATAACATCAGCAAGAAAATTTGTATACTTTGCACAAAACTCTTGGTTTCTTTCCAATTTCCTTTTTAGACCATGCAGTTGTTGCTTAGCGACACAGAGGTTATCAGGTAGTATGACATCAGTCTTGAATGGTAATCTTAGGCTGTAATGTCCATCCTGGAACATGGCTGTATTGTCCATTAGGCTCATGAACCGAAGATCTTCCCTTGACATTTCACTTTCTTCAGCAGTCCTTTCACTGAAATCATGATTAAACTGATTGTTAAGCAGCTCTTCCAATTTAACAACTGAAATTGTTAACGTTAACAACAGAATGCCCTTCTTCATTCTTATGGTCATTGTTTTCCTGCACAGTCCCATTGACAACCCATCTCAATAGGGTCTTAATGGCAAATGGCCCATTACCATGACTGTTTATTATTTCATATGGTCCCATTACATTAGCTGCATTAGTTCCAATCAGTAAATCAACACCTGCTTGAATGTACGGTATCTTTACCTTGTCCAAGTATGACCACTTGGATAACTCCTCTTGAGTAATGATGTTCTGAGAGTTAACAGGCATCTTTTGCTGTGTATAGACGGCAGGAAGTGGGAAGAAATGATTGGTGCATATACCACTGATTTCCAGTCCGTTAATAACACTGCAAGACACAGACTGTTCCTGACCCATGGTGCGAAGGAGAATGTTGACTTTCTTTCCACTCAGATTTAGCTCATTCTTTAAGTGCTCTGAACAAAAGGTGGCAGAACTTCCCGGGTCCAGAAAAGCATATGTCTGCATTACTCTGTTACCTTTAACTGCTTTGACTTGGACTGGTATAATGGACATCAGACTCCTTTCAGTCCCGGCCCCTGTGTGACCACAAGTTTGAACAGATACTACCTTGCGTTTCTCCTCCGGCTCCTTTACAGTTACCTCTTTGTGATAGATGTGCAGGATTGTGGGGTGTGTTTTTCCACAAATGTCACAATTCAGACGATGCTCACATTCCTTACTCAAATGTCCAGTCTTTAAACAACCGAAACAAATTCCCTTGGATTTCAGGAATTCGATCTTGTCTCGTTGGGTCCTTTTCTTCAATGCAAAACAACTTTCCAGTGGATGTTGGTTTGTACAAAACAAACAGTTTTCATTAGACGTCGACACAGGACAGAATCTTTGCTGTGATGAAGCATTGCTAGACTTCTTAGCTGGAACAGAAGCAGCAATATCAGTGGCAAAACTATTTCTCATAAAGGTTTTGCAGAAACATCAAGCAAGGGATCAGAACATCAAGCAAGGGATCACCCGGAGGAGGAAAAACGTGACTACCATGATGAATTCCCAAGTTATCATGTGGCACTTGAGCAGGATAATGAAGAGTAGATTGTTCAGATGCATGGAATATTTGCTGATCGTTCCATCCTTTCCTATGATCCTCCATTACGACTTGAGAAACAGAGACACCAGCTGCTCCAGTTGCATCCACCGGCATTGAATTCACAGGCACATATTCATTTGCATTGGGATTTAAACATTTTGACTGAGAAGAATCAAAATTGAGGTTATCAGTTGCATTGACCACACCTTTTTCGCTCTTCTTTGATTTTGAACTGGAACTGTGTGAAAATTTGCTTTGATTATCAGACTTTTGCAACACGGTGATCTTCGCTATTGAAGCTGCTATTTGAGCATCCAATTCTAATTGCTCCTTTTTCCGTCTCAATTCCTCCTCCTGAACTTCAATGGCATGTTTAGCCTTCAATGCAGCAGCCCGTGTAAGAAGTGCGGCCTTTTCCGCCTCTGCTTGAATACATGCAGATGATACAGAAGAACTCGTGCTACTGCTGCGTGAACTGCGTTTACTACGTCTGGAGGTAGTACGAGACACATTTGAGACACTGTCTCCAGGACCAACATTTGAGACACTGTCTCCAGGACCAAACTCAATCTCCAAGTTACACTCTTCAGATATTTTCTGACATTCTGGCTTGTCTGTTAACCATTTATTTACCCGGTCCAAGAAATCATTGTTTGATATCATCTTTGCTTTGAACCATATTCAGGGGCGTCGTAGTTGGGTGAAAAGGGGGACTAAATTACCAGGGCCCCAAGTGGGGGGAGGGCCCCTGAGGAGTGAAATTTTATTTTCCTTTAAATATAATTTTAAGATCACAATAAATGTTGTTAACTAATGTAAATCAGTGATGCGCGGGTCAATGTATAAACAACCCTAATCCGACCGACGTTTTCAACTAACGCAACTCGGACCGCAAAAAAAGGGGGCCTTAGCCGAGTCAGTGCACAGGGCCCAGAATTCCCAGCGACGCCCCTGACCATATTTAATGTTTTTCAGCCTCATCAACCGGTAAGATAACCAATAGTGACTCATGAGTGTCTTTAGCCTCTGAACACAACCTCTTAAAATCTTCAAAAGCCAAACGTACCTCAGGTTCATATTCTTTGTCCTCACATATTAACCTATTAATTGATTCTTTTAGTTTCTGAGCCTTATTTAACTTTGACTTTCTTAATTTTTGCAAGGTGTCAAGTTTTTCTACCAAAGCTTTAGCTGTTAATTTAACTGGTCTTTTTTCTCTTTCAGACTCATCAACACCAGGCAAACCTTGATCTGTCACAATAACCCCATCAGAATTCATACTTTTTTCATTTTCAATTTTGCAAACAGTTGTGAACAAACAGAATTAACCCCAGATGAGCAATTTCAGTCAGAAAGTCACTGGCAACCAATGCATTGGAATTACGCTTAACCTTATTGTGTGCACACATAATTTCCTATGGCCATTGTAATAATGTTGCAACAAACATACCTATGATCCAGTTTATCGGACCCGAAGAGACGACATTGCAGCGTAATCCACGACCATGCAGCAAATCCGAAGAAATACGTTCCAAACGAGTCAAATCCAAAATTTAAATTCAAGGCGTCTTGAAGAAGCGATGTCCTCAATTGCAGAAACAAGAAGCCTTTATCCAAGCAAATGACGTCCTTCTGTCCGAAGCAAACGTGTTGACTTTAATCCAGCGACGAATCAAACGATGCTCCACCATAACAAAGTGGCGTTCACATGCCGTACCCACGCACGGGCCACTGGAAGCAAGTTTCCATACTCATAGTGAAGCACAGTTTTTGACTTTGTGTAACGGCTTTCCATTAAGCCGCCGCCGTTGATAATTAGAGTGAGCAAGTTTAGAACGCGTACAAACAGAGTCCATGCAAGCGGAAATAGATGCAAACAAATGTCTCTTTATTTTTGTGCTCCAATAGCGATTTTCTCAAACAAATTGCTGTGAGTATTCCTTGTTGACAAATATTTACCATTAAAGTCCATACCTTGACGACATTAAAAAGATCATAGTCCAGCACTACACGCTATTCTGCCGTGCGGTCAAAAACTGTGTGCTTCCTGATTACCAACGCGCACCCGCCTGATTCTTACAATGGTTCTACAATTATATTGTTTCATACTGCCACCCAATGGCCAAGTAAAGTTTTACCATTAATGGCTCCAACAATAGAAGTGCACTTTTTTTTACCTGGATGTTTAGGAGCTAAAAAGTGTCATGGCTGGATATTTCTGATACTGTTTTGGGGTTATACAGTTGAGGTCAAAAGTTTACACCCTCCCTTTCAGAATCTGCAAAATGTTAATTATTTGACCAAAATAAGAGGGATCGTACAAAATTCACGTTATTGTTTATTTAGTACCAACCTTAATAAGACATTTAACATAAAAGATGTTCACATATAGTCCACAAGAAAAAAATTAATAGTTGAATTTATAAAAATGTCTCAGTTCAAAAGTTTACATCCCCTTGATTTTTACTACAGTGATCTTACCAGAATCCACAGCTGTGTTGTTTTTGGTTTGGTGATAGTTGTTCATGAGTCGCTTGTTTGTCCTGAACAGTTGAACTGCTTGCTGTTCTTCGGAAAATCCTTCAGGTCCCACAAATTCTTTGTTTTTTCAGCATTTTTGTGTATTTAAACCCTTTCCAACAGTGAATGTATGATTTTGAGATCATCTTTATACTAAGGACAAAGACTAAGCAACTCATGTGAAACTATTACAGAATGTTCAAATGCTCACTGATGCTTCAGAAGGAACTTTTTGAATTTGAAGATCAGGGTAAATTCCATGTAGCTTAATATAATGAAGCGTCTGAAGGACAGTACTAAATGAAAAAAAAAAATAGTTAGACAAAATATGAAAAATGTACACATCGCCATTCTGTTCAAAAGTTTTCACCCCCTGGCACTTGATGTTTCCTTCTGAAGCATCAGTGAGCATTTGAACCTTCTGTAATAGCTGCATATGAGTCCCTCAGTTGTTCTCAGTGTGGAAAGATGGATCTTTAAACCATACAGTCATTGTTGGATAGGATTAAAATACACAAAATGCTAAAAAACAAACAAACAAACAAAAAAAAAAAACAGAATTTATGGGAATTGAAGGATTTTTCTGAAGAACAGCGGGCAGTTTAACTGTTCAGGACAAACTAAATTTTTAGTGAAATATCTTATTCGGGTCAGTACTAAAACAATAACATGCATTTCATATGATCCCTCTTATTTTAGTAAAATAATTAACGTTTAGCAGATTCTGAAAAGGGGGATGAAACTGTAAGTGCAGATGGAGGAGAGACTGTATTACTGTTTTTATTTTAAAGTTTTACTCGTTTTTAGGGGCAGGTGGGGCAGCACCCCACCAAAACATTAATCCACTTTTAGACATAGACCTTTTATATAAACATAATCAACCCTACATTTAACTCTGTCAGTAGCATTTTGCAAACAATATCTTTAGTACTTTCTAGACTATTTTTAGTCATGCAAGTGAGTTGGATATATTAAAATCTCACATATGACACATATGAGTTTAGCCTGCATTAGTTTAGCAACTAGTAAGTCAGGTTGTGAACATGTCTGTTGCTCTTTAACAGCAGGCAGGAGAATGTGCGGAGTAGCATATCAAATCAGTTACAGTGTAAATCCTTTCGTTTAAATGTGCTTGTGTGAATAGCATGTAACCTACTGGAAAAACAAACAAACAAACAAAAATAAAAACAATAGAAACCATTATAGAAATTTGAATGGTTTCCACTAAAAATACCATTACAAACCATCAACTATGAACCATTAAAACCATTAAAAATGTTTTTTTAAAGAAGCCTCTTCTGCTTACCAAGCCTGCATTTATTTGATCCAAAGCACAACAAAAACAGTAAAATTTAACTATTTAAAAAAAACTGTTTCTATTTGTATATATTTTAAAATGTTATTTATTCCTTTGATCAAAGCTACATTTTCAGCATCATTACTGTAGTTTTGAGTGTTACATGATCCTACAAAAATCATTCTTATAGATTTGCTGTTCAAGAAATATTTATTATTATTATTATCAATATTGAAAACAGCTGAGTAATTTATTTCAGGATTCTTTGATGAATAGAAAAATCCAAAGATTAGCATTTATCTGAAATAAAAAGCTTTTGTAGAATTATACACCATACCATTTAAAAACTTGGAGGCATTTTTCAAATTTCTATTTCAGATAAATGCTGTTCTTCTGAACTGTCTATTCATCAAATAAACCTAAACAAATTCTACTCAGCTGTTTTCAATATAATAATAATAAATATTTTTTGATTTCTGAAGGATCATGTATCAAATAGAAAATGGTTATTTTAAATAGAAAAAAAATCATTTTAATTTTACTGTTTATGCTGTACTTTGGATCAAATAAATGCAGGCTTGGCGAGCAGAAGAGACTTATTTTAAAAAATCATTAAAAATCTTACTGTTCAAAAACTTATGACTGGTAGTGTTTGCACTGGGTATATTTATAGTCTGTCAATCAACATTACAGTGCCACCTTCAGGCTGAATTACATAAGTACACTAGACCACTTCCAAAAGTGTGTCTGTGTGAGTTCAGCAATTAAAATGTAAAACGTGCAAGCGGTTAATCAAAAGGATCTGCATATATGATAGTGCTAAAACTCAGAATCAGCCCCACCTCAATTTGTAGCTGCTATTGGTAGGCTACCCATGAGTGAATGTCAAATGCAAACCCATTTATTTTTATTTTGTTAAAATGAAGAAAATTGAGCAAGTACATAAAAATAAGTGTCCAAACTCATCTTCATGCCTTATCTCAATTCACTGAGGTGAGTCTATAATATTAAATCAAGTTATGCACTGTTGAGTCAGATTTTGTGGAAAATTCCTTTTCTGCATTATTTTTGCATCTTCTTGTCATCTTGCATCTTCTTGGCATCTTAGTTATTATGTGTGTGATGCATGGTGCTACAAAAAGTAGTGTTTGAACTAGCCAGGTAATTGTATATGTGAATGATGAAAATCTTTGTCATGCTTTTCATCCTGTCTAAACAAATGTTAAATGTTTTTCTACCATCAGAATTTTTCATGTACTGTTGTATTTTTTACTATTTATGCATATGTATGCTACTATTCATTTTGTACTTTTTTCAATGTGCTGTCTTTTCTACTTTTCTTTGATATTTGATCAGAATAACCGAAACTGTATATGGACTCATCTGGCAAATCAGAAAATGTCAAGTTCAAAATAAACAAGATTTGGAATTTCAGTCATAAACTTGGAAGACTTTGGAACAATGGTTAAAATTTAATAGACTATAGGCTACAGATATGGCTTTTAGTCGAAAACTGCAAACGACTCAAGTGAGAGCAATAAAAACTGCAGTAAATTTTTAAATGAGGTTTGGCAATTGCTGTTTGCACAGTGTTTAATAGTGTGACATAAAAATACACTGAGACTAATCCTAAATCTCAGCATGCATAGAATTGATGAGTTTCTGTAACAGTAGCCTACGTGCCCCCAGTGGTCAAAAGGTAAAGTCCAGTCAGGCGTTACTGAAGACCGCAGCTCAGAAAAAGCGGTTCAAAGTGGCTCAAGAACTACTGTACACAGACAATAATGCTAGTTTATGTATATCTAATGTCATACTTGGCAGCGGTCAGAGCAGGTAAGTCAGATTACAGATGTTCTTTGTGCTTTTACAGATGTCCTTTAACCATTCGCTGTATGTGATGTCGAAAACACACCGTAGCTAAATGTATATAGTGTGGCATTATTAAAAGTAGGAATCGTTTAGAAGGATTACATAAGTAATTGAACTTGGTCACAGAATGTGTTTAAATGATCTGTTCTCATGTTGCCCTTTTGTTCGGCTAAACAACCTTTTCGAAAGTGAAACTAGCCTACTGTAGGCTGCGTACAAGCGAAAGTTGCTTTGCCGACTATACCGAGTGAATTCTCGTGCTGAGGATGTGCAAAACGTTCATTACAAAATGTCTCATATGACACCATAATATGTACTTTTATTACTACTTTACAAAGGTTCTCACTCACTGATGGCGTTCGCAACATATATCATCGGTCAGACACCATTTCCTGAGTTCAGTGCTGTAGTGATGCTGGATGATCTTCAAGTGATGTACTATGACTCGACCACACGGCAAGCTGTCCATCGGTCTTATAATGATTCGACACACTACGATGAAGAAAAAAGTGATGCTGGTGTTATATTTCGTGATATGTACAACGACATGAAAACTCGAGCATTTTATCTTAAGGAGCATCTAAATCACACAGACGGTAATGAGAACATTAACATGCACCAGTATACCACCAAGTATAGAAATTTAATTGGTTGTGATCTTTGTTAATTTGTTGGTTTTAATCCTTTTAAAGGCGTACATGTTCCACAGAGACTTGCTGGATGTGAATTGTTGAATGATGATAAACCAGGTCCACTTCAGACATGGGATGCTTTTGATCAACAACATAAAGAGGAGTTCATTTTCAATGAGGAGAAAAATAATTTCCAGATTGAATTACCATGGATAATGTGGGACCATTTACAGTTTCTTCATATCAAATTTTTATATAAGAATGTATATCATCCTGTTTGCATTAAAGTTTTGCAGAGTTACCTGCAAATGAAAAAGAACAACGTGATGAGAAAAGGTAAGAGAATCAAGCTTATCTTTATACACAATGCTGTGATGTGGTGCTTGGTGTGACAGTTACACTGTGTATTGTTTTATCATCCTTCTCTGTAGTGAAACCCAGAGTCAGACTCTTGAGGAAGATGCTCCCAGACTCTCAAGGGCTTCAGATCAGCTGTCTGGCCACTGGTTTTTACCCCCGTCACATTAACCTGACCCTGTTCAGAGATGGTCAGCTTGTGGATGATGATCAGATCACAGGAGGAGAGATTCTGCCCAACGGAGACGGAACTTACCAGATGAGGAAGAGTTTAGTGATCAGGGAAGAAGAGCTACGTGAGGGACATAAACACAACTGCACAATGAAGCACCTCAGTCTGGACAACAAACTGGACATTACATTTGGTAAAGAAAAGTACTCATTTAAAGCAGAGAGCAGGTTTAATATACTTTATCTATGTGTATCTTGAATATTTTATTAATTAATTTATTTAATTCGTTTCAGATGTGGCTGAATCTGACCCAGGATCCTTTAGTCTGTCTGTAGTTTTCAGTGTGCTGGTGTTCATCTGTGTGGCTGTTCTCATCATAACTGCACTCATCACATGGAGGAAGAGACAAACTCCTGCTAAATGTTCTGTTAAGTTCAGTTCATTAAAGTAGTTCCTTTTGAGACACTTCTTCAAACACCATATTCAATTTCATGTTGATGTTACTCTCTGTTTGTACTGTTTAAACTTCCTCATTCTAATTCGAATTTTTGAAACATGTATTGATTTCAACAACACAAATATTTATTGATATATCATTTCATTTACCAATTTTTTCAAAAATTAAAACTCATTTCAAGATGATAAATGAGCTTGCACTGGTCCAAATTCCAGAGTATTATACAAAGTATTTCGTCTTCTATAAAATCCAAATATTTGATAATCTCATCTGGATGGATGACTCTCTTATTGGAGTCTCTGGTGCGACAGGTGTAGAAAGGAGAATAAAATGTATTCTTTTATGAAGAATATTTCTGCTGTACAGTTTCATTAAATTAAAGATCACTTGAAAATTATTCTGTTGAATACATTTGAAATTATGTTTTATTAAAGTTCAGGAGGAGCATGTTCAGCGTTCAGATACCAATTTAACACAAGTCTGTTACAGCAGGGGGTCCACACAATATGATTTCATTAATTGTGCTGTTTATTTAACAAAATTGCAATGTGGATTAGATTATGAATATTAAAGTGCAAAAAGAGTGCTAAATATTATGTCTATGTGTTTCTGTGTGAATGAATGGTGCCGTTTAAAGCCATCTACAGTGTAATTATTGTGACCTTTGCTGACATTTAAGAGCTGTGTTGTGGTCTGGTTCCTGTGATATTAAAATTGGAATTTAGAATTGTGAATTTCACTGGTATACCAAATATTGGTATCAGTACATTATTTATTTATTGCATTTATAGTGGTTGCAACACCTTCTGCCCCAGTTCCCAAGAATTTTCTGCCCAAGAATTTGTCCCATCATTCCTCCTCGTAGCGACACCCATATCCACAAGTAACCAAAACCTTGAAGTGAAAGCGAGCTTGAATATTGATATAAAAAAAAAAACATACAGCAAACCTTAAGCAGCCAAGAAGTAATAGTCTTCTGCATTTCTTGCATGAGTTCTTCACAATACATGAATATGACACGCTTCTTAACTTATTATGAACATATATGATTAAATTATCAAGTAGTTCATAAGATCATTTTATTGTTTGGGTAGACTTTCGTTTTAAGTAACTGCTAAACAGAACTGAGTAAACTGAAAACCGGTAAATCAGGTTCAACTTCAGCTCAAGCTCTTCTCCGGCTTGCTTCAGGACACTGTAATATAGTACTGAGATCTGCAAGAAGAAACAATACACCTGTATTTTGAATTACAGGGAGTTTAATCTAGAGAGCAATGTTCTTTCTTGTGTTTGTGTGGTCATGTTTAGCAGTCGCTACAGCAGGTATGTAATTTTGTATATCATTTTGAACTGCTTAATGGTATTTCAGAAATGTAGGCAGCAGTTGTGAGTTGTAAGCATTGCAAATGCTCAGATATTTAATATTGATTAACAGTAACATCTTGTATGTTGTTTATTGTTTAGATTCTATTTATCACATTGTCTTTCTGAAAAAAGAAATGGGTGAGGTTTTTTTTTGAAAGGCAGACATTCATTTCCATACTAAGACAGTGATTAAGTTAACTTTTTAGTCATTTTTTCATTCATTTTGAATCATTTGCACAACTCAGATGCATATAATATAAAACATATAATTCTTTTTTATTTTCACTTTTTTAAATATACTTTCTAACAGATGTGTTTTGATCACTGATTGAATTAGAAGGCCAGCCAACCAATCAGAAATGAAATTGAAAGGATGCAGCATCGTTTGTTTCCTTTCAAAAATTGGCAAAAATAACAAAATGGTTGCTAAATTAAATCATATCTTATATATTCATAAATTCATATTAATTTAGTATATGTACATTCATTGTTATCCCAGAGGTAGATAAGTCTGTGCTCCTTCACTGCTGAAACATCTTATATAATACTACTACTACTAATAATAATAACAACAAACAAATTAATTAATTAATACTTTATTATTTTTCCTTATGTGTCTCTCTTTGTGTAGAGGAATGCATTGTCATATGTAATGGTCTGATTTGACGGCATACTAATGTATGCTTCTTGTTTATCCACAGGTTCGCATTCGCTAATGGCTTTTGTGACATATATAGGTGGACAAACACCATTTCCTGAGTTTAGTGTTGTGGTGATGTTGGATGATGTGCAAATAGGATATTATGATTCGATCACATGGACTGTTTTACATCGCAGTCTGAGTGATTCAAAGTACGATGATGAAGAGCAAACTGATGCTGTTCATGTATTTCGTGAAATGTATAACAGCATGAAAGATCGAGCAGATTATCTTAAGGCACATCTAAATCACACAGATGGTGAGAACTATAGTCTACATATCACTATTAGCACACAGAACATTTAATAACATAGCTTTTATATTTTTATTTGCCTAAAGCTTTTGGTGTAGAAGCAAGAAAATTAAATGTACTATGTCAGGAAAAAATAACAAATCTTTATTATTTATTTATGCATTTTTAATTCATTTGAAGGTATACATGTTCAACAGAGACTTGCCGGATGCGACCTGTTGAGCAATGGTAAGCCAGGTATTTCTGGGATGCTTTTAGTGGACAAAACACGGAAGAGTTCACCTTTGACATGGGAAAAAATGATATCCAGATGAAAATTCCATGGATGGTAACATGGGACCAAGTAAAAAGGCTAAAAGTAAAATTTATGTATGAAAATGTTTACCATCCTATTTGCATTAAAGTTTTGCAGAGGTACCTGAATATGGAGAAGAACAATGTGATGAGAAAAGGCGAGAGAATCTTTCATTAAAATGTTATAAATCATGAGGTAACACTTTATTTTGATGGTCCATCTGTTGACACTCTACTAGTTATCAGTATTAATTTAGTTGCATGTCAACAGTGCATCAGTTGACATTCAACAACATTGTTTCAACAGACAAGCAACATACATTCAACTAACGGCAGAGCATTCTCTACAGTAATTTGAATGTCCCCCCTGGGCCTCACCGCGGCGGCCGAAAAGCATTGACGGCTTAACGACCGGGCGGGAGGAAGGCGGGGGAGCCGGCTCGTGAACGAGCCGCGGGACTTCAGCGTGTCCATGGTCATGCTCTCACAGTGTGGGCATGAACCATCCATGAAAGCCGCATCAGCGTGCTCGAAGCCCAGGCACGTGAGGCAGCTTTCATGTCTGTCCGCTGAGGAGAGGACCCAGAAACGCACGGCCGAAAAGCCATTCTGAAAAGAACGTTATAAAAGCCGTGAGAAATTGCTCTTTTGTGATCCCGGTTTGCCCAGGGAGGAGCCGCGGGGGCAGCAGTGCACTCGCCGGGGCTGCTCGCTGGTTTGCAAAGGCTTTGTTGATGCCGTGAAAACGGCAGCCCGCAGGATGAAATACACTCTTTTAGATCTGGCAAAAACCAGCGGAGAGAGAGCATGAACTCTCGAAGAACAAGAAGATGAATGGCTCGTAGTAACAGCTGTAGACAGCTCGAACCATTGGCTCTGAAGCAAAAAGTCTGTTTGAGTGATGTGCGCCGCCATCTTATATACCCGTATGTACGGGGGTGTGGCTGGCACGGACACACCACTCGCCAATTTTCATTGGCCTTTTGAATAAGGCTCAGAGATGATTGGTCTCTCAAGCAAGATCCCAATGTAACGTCGAAGTGATTCGACTGAAGGGGAACAACAAATAAATCAGATTTGGGTGGGCTCTTATTTTGTAATTCCACATCAGATAATCTTGAAAGTCTGCTGCTAGCACTGTGGCAAGGTGCACTCTCAATCTGAGGTGAAAGTAGTCTGTGCAATCTAGAACTTTTATTTTTATAGCTTTTTAGAAAATAGAGAAAATAGTGTATAAATCAGATTTGGGTGGGCTCTTATTTTGTAATTCCACATCAGATAATCCTGAAAGTCTGCTGCTAGCACTGTGGCAAGGTGCACTCTCAATCTGAGGTGATAGTAGTCTGTGCAATCTAGAACTTTTATTTTTATAGCTTCTTAAAGTAGAGACAAAACAACAAATAAATCAGATTTGGGTGGGCTCTTATTTTGTAATTTCACGTCAGATAATCCTGAAACTCTGCTGCTAGCACTGTGGCAAGGTGCACTCTCAATCTGAGATGAAAGTAGTCCGTGCAATCTAGAACTTTTATTTTTATAGCTTTTTAAAATATAGAGAAAATAGTGTATAAATCAGATTTGGGTGGGCTCTTATTTTGTAATTCCACATCAGATAATCCTGAAACTCTGCTGCTAGCATTGTAGCAAGGTGCACTCTCCATCTGAGATGAAAGTAGTCTGTGCAATCTAGACCTTTTATTTTTTTATAGCTTTTTAAAATATGGAGAAATAGTGTATAAATCAGATTTGGGTGGGCTCTTATATTGTAATTCCACATCAGATAATCCTGAAACTCTGCTGCTAGCACTGTGGCAAGGTGCACTCTCAATCTGAGGTGAAAGTAGTCTGTGCAATCTAGAACTTTTATATTTATAGCTTTTTAAAAGCAGAAACAGAGAAAAAAAAAAAAAAAAAAAAAAAAAATATATATATATATATATATATATATATATTATAAATAAATAAATAAATATATATATTATAAATAAATACATACATATATATATATATATATATATATATATATATATATATATATATATATATATATATATATATATATATAAGCGCTATGGTAAAAATCACTTTCTAGACGAGCTCTGCCATTTGGATCAGTTCTCGGACGTGTTTACCATAATACGCAGTTTATGCACGACCGTCGAAATATATTGGCGGCTAGATTGACCGTGCTTTTCGACTTGGCGGCTGGCCTGACCGCAGTTCCTCCCGCTGGGCTCTGTCGCCGTACTAGGGAAAAGCTTCATCCACTAGCCGACTTATTTCTGCTGCATACACCTCTAGACTCTCACGTGCTGCGCGAGGACGGGCAGATAAGCTGGCTCTGAATCGCTCCATAAACTGTCTCCTTCCGAAAGCCTTTTAGCTTCTCTTTCACTGCCTCATAGTCCGATTTAACAGCATTAGGGAGACTGTCCCATAGAGAGAAAGCAGCGTTGTTCAATCGTGTAGGCAAAATCCTTGTCAGTTCATAGTTGTAGGAAGCGGTTCCACTCCCTTCCGTGAGCGCTTTGACAGCCACTTCAAACTGTCTGGCCCAGCCCACGAAGCTTTGTCTTTCCTCCCCGGAGAACGGCGGCGGCAACTCAATTCGCACGCTCCTATTGCTTCTATTACAGTCCCGTAACGTAGTAAAACTGTCATCATCTTTGCACCACATAATGACGATCCATTGACCGCGTTCGCTATCTCACTATAAACTTTTGAAGCTAAGCTAACTAGTTTAACAACCGACGAAATACTTTAAAATACTCACTTAACATACTCAAAACAAAACCGCTGCCACCAATGTAACCGAGCGTTCGTATTGGGTTCGCTTAAACTCTTTTATGATAATAAAATAATGAAAACAAGACCAAAAGGTTCACTGAAAGGTGCATACTTTTTATTTTCCTTCTTCACATACAACACCCAAACACGGCGGTGCTCTCATCTCATCATGCGCGTGCACTTTTTCTTGCCTACGCCAAGCCCCGAGGGACAGAATGCCTTCCACACACATACATGTAACATCTCATTGCCTAAACTTAAACTCAGGAATTTATCTGTTACATTACAATACTTAATAAAGTCATGCTGCCAGAATGTAAATTGAAATTGAAAAGTTTTACAGTACATACTGTAAACAAAAATTAAATTACAGCATGATACTACAACTACAGTATAATACTGTAAATGTAGTTTACAGTTGTGGTTCTGTAAAAAAACAGAATGTGGCTGGCAACCCAGCTGCCAGTATTATACTGTAAATATACAAGGAAAAGTTTTACAATGTGTGTGTGTGTGTGTTCATATGTGTGTAAGTGTGGATTCTATTCTTATTTTTTTCTCTTCCTGTCTTCTGCCTATAGTTTGTGACATTTTCTCTACAAGTACAACAATTTCTCACATTAAGCAATGCACAGGTCCTTTTCAAAAAATTAGCATATTGTGATAAAGTTCATTATTTTCTGTAATGTACTGATAAACATTAGACTTTCATATATTTTAGATTCATTACACACAACTGAAGTAGTTCAAGCCTATTATTGTTTTAATATTGATGTTTTGGCATACAGCTCATGAAAACCCTATCTAAAAAGATTAGCATATCATGAAAAGGTTCTTTAAACGAGCTAATAACCTAATCATCTGAATCAACTCTAAACACCTGCAAAAGATTCCTGAGCCTTTTAACCTTTTCACACGTGAGTTTAAAATATTCTATCTAACCCCAAAGAGTGAGTTTTTTTAGGCGACCGTTATTTTGGAATGTTTCGCATTACTGTTTCCATTGTCAGATTCATGTCTGTGTCTTGTCCTGTTCTGTCATGTTTTCCAAGTGTTTTTCCCCTCTTGTTTCTAGTTCTATTGGTTTAGTCTGTTCTCCCCCTTTTGGTTAGTCCTTTTGGTTCCTTCCATGCCCATATTTGTATTTCCCCCTCGTCATCCTGTTATCTCATTTGTGACCACGCCCCCGTTTCAGTGTATTTAAGAGTCTGTGTGTGCACTCCCCATTTGTCCATCAATGATTCTGTTACCTCTGTTTGCTTGTGTTCATGTGCTCATCGTATACTCCCGGTTTTTGTTTTGTTTGTATTAGTTACAGTGTTTTATTTTCAATAAACTTTATTCATTCTTCTACTTCGGTTCTCCTCATCCATCTCCACTCCTCAACCCCGCCTGGATCGTGACAGATTGACGGACCAAAACAAGGATGAATCGGGCTGAGGCTTCCTTGAGGGGACTGCGGCAAGGCGGTCGAGAGTTGGAACGGTATGTGGAGGGATTTATCGAGCTCTCCCACCAGGTAGGCTGGCATGAAGCTGCCATCTGCGCTGTGTTTGTTTTGGGGCTGGACGATGAGACGATTCGCTGTGATCTCCCCGTTTGTAATTTTTCCTTGATCGAGCTAATCAATCTCATTCTCTATTTAAATGGATCTGATTTTGAAATAGAAGAAATTCCTAGTCCGAGTAAGTCTCATCTTCCGGCCCCCTACCAGGCACAGCGCAACTCGCCAGCCTGCCCTAAACCGAGAACCTCCACATACCGTGTCAACGGCTCGAGCCGCCAGCCCAGTCCCAAATCTCCAGTCGTCCTCCAAAGCTCCGCTGCTGTCCTCAGCCCGATGCGGCCGGCCTCCTCCCCGCGCTCTCATCTACCGGCCTCCGCCCAGCGCTCTAGTCTGCCGGCGGCCACGCCAGCTCACAAGATGGCTGCCACGCCAGCTCACAAGATGGCTACCATGGCAGCTCACAAGATGACTGCCACGCCAGCTCACAAGATGGATACCATGCCGGAATCTGCACGCAAGATGGCTGCCACGCATGAGTCTGCGCGCAAGATGGCTGCCACACATGAGTCTGCACGCAAAATGGCTGCCACACAGGAGTCTGCCCGCAAGATGGCCACCGTTCCTGAGTCCTCGGCCAAGATGGCCACCAAGCCTGAATCCCCGGCCAAGATGGCCGCCGTTCCAGAGTTCCCGGCCAAGATGGCCGTCGTTCCTGAACCCTCGGCCAAGATGGCCGCCAAACCTGAGTTCCCGGTCAAGATGGCCGTCGTTCCTGAACCCTCGGCCAAGATGGCCGCCAAACCTGAGTTCCCGGTCAAGATGGCCGCCAAGCCTGAGTTCCTGGTCAAGATGGCCGCCGTTACTGAGTTCACGGCCAAGATGAACGCCGTTCCAGAACCCTCGGCCAAAATGACCATCCAACCTGAAATCCCGGCCAAGATGGCCACCAAGTCTAAGTCTGCACCCAAGATGGCGACCGCCAAGTCAAAGTCTCCGCTGGTTCCGCCCAGCCTTCCAGAGTCTCCGCTGGTTCTGCCCAGCCTTCCAGAGTCTCCGCTGGTTCCGCCCAGCCCTCCAGTGACTGCGCCGCCCGAGCGCCCTCCAGTGACTGCGCCGCCAGAGCGCCCTCCAGTGACTGCGCCGCCAGAGCGCCCTCCAGTGACTGCGCCGCCAGAGCGCCCTCCTGTGACTGCGCCGCCAGAGCGTCCTTCAGTGACTGCGCCGCCAGAGCGTCCTTCAGTGACTGCGCCCCCAGAGCGCCCTCCTGTGATTGCGCTGCCAGAGCGTCTTTCAGTGACCGCTCGCCCAGAGCCTGCTCTGCCAGAGTCTCCGCTGGGGTCGTACAGTCCTCCAGAGCCCGCTCCTCAAGAGTGCCGTCCAGAGCCCGCTCCTCAAGAGCGCCCTCCAGAGCCAACGCTGTCTCCTGCGCGCCCTCCAGAGCCGGAGCTGTCTCCAGCGCGCCCTCCTAAGCCGGAGCTCTCTCCTGCGCGCCCTCCAGAGCCGGAGCTGTCTCCAGCGCGCCCTCCAGAGCCGGAGCTGTCTCCAGCACGCCCTTCAGAGCCGGAGCTGTCTCCAGCACGCCCTCCTGAGCCGGAGCTGTCTCCAGCGCGCCCTCCTGAGCCGGAGCTGTCTCCAGCGCGCCCTCCAGAGCCGGAGCTGTCTCCAGCGCGCCCTCCTAAGCCGGAGCTCTCTCCTGCGCGCCCTCCAGAGCCGGAGCTGTCTCCAGCGCGCCCTCCAGAGCCGGAGCTGTCTCCAGCACGCCCTTCAGAGCCGGAGCTGTCTCCAGCACGCCCTCCTGAGCCGGAGCTGTCTCCAGCGCGCCCTCCTGAGCCGGAGCTGTCTCCAGCGCGCCCTCCTGAGCCGGAGCTCTCTGCTGCGCACCCTTCCGTGCTCTCCTGTGTGGACTATACCCTAGGTTCCCCCAAGAAAATTTTTGGGGGGGGGGGGCTACTCCCCTGATCGGCCATAGCCACCTGGACTGTTTACCTGGCCATGGCCACCTGGACTGTTTACTCGGCCATGGCCACCTGGACTGTTTACCCGGCCATGGCCACCTGGACTGTTTACCCGGCCATGGCTTCCTGAGCCTCCAGATCCGCCATGGCCTCCTGAACTATTGTCCCGGCCATGGATGCCTGAGCCGCCAGATCCACCATGGCCACCTGGACTGTTTACCCGGCCATGGTTTCCTGAACCCCCAGACCCGCCATGGCCATCTGAGATCCCTGATCCGCCCTGGTGACCACCTATGTCCCCTGTGTCCTCCTAGCGGTCTCCAGGGCGCCCACCCTCCCTCCCCTTTGGATGTTATTAGGCGCGGGACGCGCCTTCAGGGGAGGGGGGGGGTAATGTCAGATTCATGTCTGTGTCTTGTCCTGTTCTGTCATGTTTTCCAAGTGTTTTTCCCCTCTTGTTTCTAGTTCTATTGGTTTAGTCTGTTCTCCCCCTTTTGGTTAGTCCTTTTGGTTCCTTCCATGCCCATATTTGTATTTCCCCCTCGTCATCCTGTTATCTCGTTTGTGACCACGCCCCCGTTTCAGTGTATTTAAGAGTCTGTGTGTGCACTCCCCATTTGTCCGTCAATGATTCTGTTACCTCTGTTTGCTTGTGTTCATGTGCTCATCATATACTCCCGGTTTTTGTTTTGTTTGTATTAGTTACAGTGTTTTATTTTCAATAAACTTTATTCATTCATCTACTTCGGTTCTCCTCATCCATCTCCACTCCTCAACCCCGCCTGGATCGTGACATCCATGGCGAAGCGTCATGTGACACACCGCATCCACAACAACACTGTAAGACACATGGATCGCTTTTATTTCGTTTTCCCTTTAATTATTATTGATAATCACAAGCATGCTCGCTATATTATGAAATATCTGATATTCCGATTTCGAAATATGTGCAAGTAAATGTATTTAAAAGTCCAAACACTTTTATAATGACCGCGTTAGTTAATCTATACCGGGTGATGGGCGCCGCCATGTTTGTTCGCGCTGAATCCGAGCTGTGGGATTCCCAACACGCAAATTCATCCTCTCCTCCCGGAAGACATTAAAGTAAGTCTCTGGTGAGCTGGGAGAAGAGGAGAGTGGACGTTATAGTTACCTACATAATCTGTATATGATTTCAATAAAATATGTTGTCAGAATATCATTATTGCTGCTTCAATAGACATCAATGTGTGTTTTACAAACTATAAATGTATGGTTTTGCTAGTACTTATGTGTATTTAAATGTCTGAAACCTAAAATAAGCATTATATGGTTGAAAACACTGAATAGTTGTGATAATATGACAAGCGCTCAACGCGTCCGATCTGGCTCAGCGCCAGCCAACGCGCCAAAACGATTTGAATTTAGCAGTTGATGACGTGATGCCACTTTTGAACCAGAAACAGCGCCAGAAACGCCTGACCTGGGCTACAGAGAAGCAGCACTGGACTGTTGCTCAGTGGTCCAAAGTAAATGAAAGCAAATTTTGCATGTCATTCGGAAATCAAGGTGCCAGAGTCTGGAGGAAGACTGGGGAAAGGGAAATGCCAAAATGCCTGAAGTCCAGTGTCAAGTACCCACAGTCAGTGATGGTCTGGGGTGCCATGTCAGCTGCTGGTGTTGGTCCACTGTGTTTTATCAAGGGCAGGGTCAATGCAGCTAGCTATCAGGAGATTTTGGAGCACTTCATGCTTCCATCTGCTGAAAAGCTTTATGGAGATGAAGATTTCATTTTTTTGCACGACCTGGCACCTGCTCACAGTGCCAAAACCACTGGTAAATGGTTTGCTGACCATGGTATTACTGTGCTCAATTGGCCTGCCAACTCTCCTGACCTGAACCCCATAGAAAATCTGTGGGATATTGTGAAGAGAAAGTTGAGAGACGCAAGACCCAACTCTCTGGATGAGCTTAGGCAAGGCAAGGCAAGGCAAGTTTATTTATATAGCACATTTCATACACAATGGTAATTCAAAGTGCTGTACATAAAAAGGAGTTAAAATCACAACAGCAAACAAATCATAAAAATGTAAAATAATAATCACACTAACAACAATAAAAACAGAATTTAAGAACATTTCAGATGATTTAAAAAATTGATTTTAAAATTAATTAGCACAGTAAAATGATTATACATAAAATAATGCAGTCTGTTCGGACGTAGCACAGTGCTCATTCAATAAATGCACAACTAAACAGGTGAGTTTTAAGTCTACGTTTAAATGTGTCTAATGTATTAGCACATCTGATCTCTTCTGGAAGCTGGTTCCAACTGCGGGCGGCATAATAGCTAAAAGCGGATTCCCCTTGTTTTGTGTGAACCCTTGATATTACTAACTGACTCGATCCTAGTGATCTGAGTTGTCTGTTAGGTTTGTATACTGTGAGCATATTTGCAATGTATGTAGGTCCTAGGCCATTGAGTGCTTTATAAACTAGTAAAAGTACTTTAAAATCTATCCTAAACATAACTGGTAGCCAGTGTAAGGACTTGAGGACTGGTGTGATATGCTCTGATTTTTTGGTTCTAGTCAGAATCCTGGCAGCAGCGTTCTGTATGAGCTGCAGCTGTCTAATGGTCTTCTTGGGAAAGCCAGTGAGGAGACCATTACAATAGTCCACCCTGCTGGTGATAAAGGCATGAACAAGTTTCTCCAAATCTTGACGAGAAACAAAACATCTAATTCTTGCAATGTTTTTGAGATGATAGTATGCTGATTTAGATACTGCTTTGACATGGCTACTGAAACTGAGGTCTGACTCCAGAATCACACCCAGATTCTTGACTTGATTTTTTGTTTTTTGACCCCTAGTGTCAAGGTACGCATTTACCTTATGAACTTCATCTTTGTTTCCAAATGCAATGACTTCCGTTTTCTCCTTGTTTAACTGTAAAAAGTTTTGGCACATCCAACTGTTAATTTCATCAATGCATTGGCAGAGAGAGTCAATGGGGCTGTAGTCATTTGGCGATAAGGCTAGGTAAATCTGGGTATCATCTGCATAGCTGTGATATGCAATTTGGTTGTTTCTCATTATTTGACTTAGTGGGAGCATATACAGGCTAAACAGCAGCGGCGCTAGAATTGAGCCTTGTGGGACTCCGCATGTCATGGACGTCCACTTAGACTTATGTTCTCCTATACTCACATAATAGCCTCTCCCTTCTAAGTATGACCTGAACCAATTTATAACCATCCCAGAAAGCCCGACCCAGTTTTCCAGTCTATCTAGCAGAATGTTGTGATCGACTGTGTCGAACGCAGCACTGAGATCTAGTAATACCAGCACTGATATTTTGCCAGAATCAGAATTTAGGCGAATATCATTTATTATCTTTATGAGCGCTGTCTCTGTGCTATGATGTGGTCTGAAACCAGATTGGAAGTGGTCCAGGTATCCGTTTGAGTTTATGTAGTGGTTCAGCTGATTAAAAACAACCTTTTCAATAATCTTTCCTATAAAAGGAAGATTTGATATTGGTCTATAGTTGCTCAATATGGTGTTATCAAGATTTCTCTTTTTCAAAAGGGGCTTAACAGCTGCAGTTTTCAGTGAGTTTGGAAAAGTCCCAGAAAGAAGTGAGGTGTTCACCACTTCTAAGAGATCTGCTTCCAAACAGTTAAGCACACTTTTGAAAAAAGATGTGGGTAGTGTGTCAAGGTGGCAGGTTGACGATTTGAGGTGCTGTACTGTTTCTTCCAAAATGTTGGTATCGATTGCTTCAAAAGTAGACATAGTGACTACTTTTTGAGATTGCGGTCGAATCTGTCTGACCTCTGCATAACTTGAGGGTGTGCTAATTGTCTTTCTGATATTATTGATCTTCTCAGAAAAGAAGGAAGCAAACTCATTACATTTGATGTCGGAGAGCATTTCACTAGGGATCTGACTAGGGGGGTTCGTTAGTCTCTCGACGGTAGCAAAAAGAGTGCGAGTGTTGTTTAAGTTGCTGTTTATAAGGTTTGAGAAGAACGTTTGTCTAGCTTTGCCTAGTTCAGCATTGAAAGCATGAAGGCTATCTTTATAGATGCTATAGTGAATTTCAAGTTTCGTCTTCCGCCACATCCGCTCAGCTTTCCTGCATTGTCTTTTCATACTCTGTACTGCTGTTGATTTTCTCCACGATGATTTCTGTCTGCCTGACATCTTTCTGATTTTCACAGGTGCGATGTCATCAAAGACATTCTTAACTTTTGAGTCAAAGGACTCCAGGAGAAGATCAACAGAGTCTGCAGAAATGCTTGGCATTGAAGATATAGCCTTCATAAATAGCACACTGGTGTTATCATTAATGCATCTCTTTCTGACAGAGACAGATCTAGATTCAGTGGTAGCAGAGATCAATATATCAAAGAAAATACAGAAGTGATCAGATAGTGCTACATCATTGATAACAGTGGATGAAATGTTTAGACCCTTACTGATGAGTAAATCAAGAGTGTGTCCACGATTGTGTGTAGGCCCATGCACATGCTGAATCAGGTCAAACGTGTTCAAAACCGTTATTATTTCTTTTGTGGTTTTGATTTCTGCATTGTCTATGTGAACATTAAAATCCCCTGCAATAACAAAACAGTCAAACTCTGAACAAATCATTGATAACAGTTCTGTGAACTCTTCAACAAAGGATGGAGAGTATTTTGGGGGCCTGTAAATAATGATGAATAGAATGCGTGGAGCACCTTTCAGTACAATCCCTAGATATTCAAATGACATGTACTGACCAAATGACACTTGCTTGCATTGATAGACATCTTTAAATAGAGCAGCTACGCCGCCGCCTCTCTTAACAGCTCTGCAGACACTCATGAAAGTAAAGTCTGGAGGCGCTGTTTCATTGAGGACTGTTGCGCTGCAGCTGTCTTCTAACCATGTTTCATTTAGAAACATAAAATCCAGGTTGTTTGTAGTTATAAAATCATTGATCAGATGTGATTTATTTTTTAGTGAGCGAATGTTTAAAAATGCTAGCTTGATGGCATTACTTTTTGTCTCTAGAGCAATCTTAGTTTGATATCTAATAGGCCTCAGATTAGATTGGTCAACCGTACGACTTGAGGCGGCCTTTGGCTTTCTATCACATATTAAAACAGAAATAGGGAAAACTACAGTCACACTGGGTTCCCGCTTGTTATGTAAACATTCCAGAGTGTTGCTGCTATTATAGCGGGGACCCGACACATATCACTGAGAGCTGTTATCAGTTGTTTTTGGTTCACTCACAGCAGATGCAGGAGGGTTTGGGCCCTGACGTTGTGGCAGCGGCCAGAGAGCTCTCACAGGAGGAGGAGGGTGAGCTGGGCCCACAGGCTTTGGTGGTTGTGGTGCCCGCCGTTTTTTAGTTGATAACTGGGGGCTTGCAGCAAAAGAGTGGGAGAGTCTGGTTCCAGCATATACCAGTTCCTCCATTTTCTGTGAGAAGCTTAAAAGTGGAGATGCTGGAGAGAGGGATAATGTGTCTGGTGAATGGAGCTCTGGCTCTGGTGTTTCCGGTGGCTGGAATATGTTGTTGTCCTGGCTTCCCTGACTGTTTACCAGAAAGTCGTCCTTCGGTGCTGAGTCTTGGAGCTGTTGCAGTACGTCACAGTCTGTCTGTGATAAGCTCTGTGAGCAGGGCTCAGCCAGGAAAGTGTCCATAAGCAGTGCTTGTTGTGGCTGCGTGGCGTTGTCAGTGTCCTTGTTGGTTGTGTTGGCCACATGATGACTCTGAAGCTGATAAGATGTCCTGTCGTCACTTTGTCCAAGTGTGTGTGTGCCATTCATGTTGGGTGGACTCACACATTCTACTGAAGGATGCCGGAGTGAAAAGTAGATATTGTCCTTTAGCACTCTCGCACCAAGTTTGTTTGGGTGGAGGCCGTCCAGTTTGAACAGTTGTCTATGGCCCAGAAAAGATTGAAGTTGTCAATGAAGTTGACTCCTTTTAGACTGCAGGTTCTTTGTAGCCAGGTATTCAGTCCGAGCAACCGTGAAAACATGTTAGTTCCCCTTGCTGGGAGTGGTCCACTGATGAACGACTGAATTTCAAGTCTTCGAAGTGTTTCAATGAGTTCACCGAAATCCTTCTTTAGGAGTTCTGACTGCTCTTTCCGAATATCGTTCTTTCCCACATGGATGATGATTCGATTTGCAGTCTTGTGCTTCATTAGAATGTTCCGAAGTTCCTTGTTCACATCAGAGACGGTTGCTTGAGGACAGCAGCATGTAGTTGTAGTTCTGCTACTGATATTTCTGATAATGGAGTCACCCACTATGAGAGTCCTGGGCTCGGCTGCGCTCTGAGCTGAGTGCCGCTGTCTGCTCGACCTTGCGCGCCTGTTTATAGCAATGTTAGCAGTTGGCTGACATGATACATGTTCAGTCACATTTGTGGATTCCTCACCCACATTCATTAATGCTTCAAATCTGTTTTCTAGCTGTATAGGGGGTGGTAAAACACCAGTTTTTGCAAGCCTTGTCGTTGCCATATCTGGGGTAGAGGATGATACCGCAGCAATACGAGATACTCTTGACAGTCTGATGTCTCGAGTGCTTTTGGGTCTCGCTCCCTGTTTGTGCCATCGATTTGTGTGTCGATCAGTTTTGGCTTGTTCCTCTACACTTATAAACTGTCGATATTGACTAGATTCACAGGACTCACCGGCTGTATGCTGAGGGGGTCCGTGATGATGATCTTCTGTGTGTTCCGCCTGTTTTGGAAGTCCAGCGAGTAACTTTGTTTCTAAAACCACAATCCTTTGTAAAAGTCTGTGGCAGTTTGTGCAGCAAGTAGATTCCAGAAGAGGCATTTTCTCTCTTGTCTGTTGAAAGTAGGCAGCTGTGTTTTCCCGTCTCCGGAATGTAAACTGCTGGCAGTGGAAGGCAAAAAGTCTCCTTTTTTCGTGATGTTTGTATCAAAAATGTGTTGTCTGAGCACTGTGCTGATCTGCTGAATTTAAATATTATAAAAATCGGAGAAAAGTTCAAAAGCAGGGAGCAAAGCGCGGAGCAGTAAGCAAAAGCGTCCGAACAGTAGCAAAGCCGGAATGCTATAGGGCCGCTATCGAAGCATCCTGGGCCTCCATAACACCTCAGCAGTGCCACAGGCTGATTGCCTCCATGCCACGCCGCATTGAAGTCATTTCTGCAAAAGGATTCCCGACCAAGTATTGAGTGCAAAACTGAACATAATTATTTGAATATTTTATTTTGTATTAAAAACACTTTTCTTTTATTGGTCGGATGAAATATGCTAATTTTTTGAGATAGGAATTTTGGGTTTTCATGAGCTGTATGCCATCAATATTAAAACAATAAAAGGCTAGAACTACTTCAGTTGTGTGTAAT
Source organism: Garra rufa (assembly GCF_049309525.1). Lineage (NCBI taxonomy): Eukaryota > Metazoa > Chordata > Actinopteri > Cypriniformes > Cyprinidae > Garra > Garra rufa. The sequence continues at coordinate 40,555,179 of NC_133373.1, forward strand.
GAATCTAAAATATATGAAATTCAAATTTTTATCAGTACATTACAGAAAATAATGAACTTTATCACAATATGCTAATTTTTGGAAAAGGACCTGTATTATCTTTTAATTTATAGGATGCAGGGAACTTACCTGCAATGACCACTGTCCAGCACGACAGCACACAAGCATAAACATTTTCTCAATTAATTAGTAGTCCAGCGGTCTTCAGAAAAACAGGTTGTGTTTGATCGTTATTTTCAGTTGTTATAGGAGTCGTCCAAAGTTCATTTGGCACATTCTCAAATGGGAAGACAGTGAAGTGAACTGTTTAGCTGTTTAGTTCTGGCTTGTCCCCTTTTACTTTCACTTGCAGACGTCTGCAATGAGTGCGCTCTATCCTTACTAATGTGACTACAAACTTTAAACAGACGATGGCCTCGAAGTTCTGGATGTCTGCAGTTTAGTCAGTTCTTTTAGAATTTGTTAAATTAATGCCTATGTTATAGCATGACTCAGATTTGCTACTACCCCAATCCAATTTTACCCTTCTAAACTAACCGTGTTTTTATTTTTGATTTATTTAAAAGAATGGTTCTTAATCCTGGTGCTGGGGGATTTTATTTTAAGATGCATAATAGGCCCATAGCTTTTCCAATTTATGTATATTTTGAAAAGGTCACAGTGAGAAAACCACCAGATTAGTTTATTACAAAAGACTTTAAACAGGGTTCGTCAAATCTTGCCCATGTGCTGCAGACAGGGGCGGACTTAGTGATTTGGGGGCCCTAAGCAAATTCCAGGTATGGTGCCCCCAACACAATAACTATGTGCTCTTTTTATGGCTTATTTTGCTCACTCACTCTAATAGTTTATTTATCCCTATTTAACTAGTCAACCTGACTAATAATTAGTCAACCTGATGCTGTTCTAAAGCCATATTAAGCTACCTTATTTTTATTTTCAGATCACAAAAGAAAAAAGAAATGCTTGCATTTGTCTATGTAATAAATTGTACACTTTTTCTTATTACAAACATGAAATTATCCCATGCAACTCATTCCATATTCCAAGTGTTCTGAAGGCATACGGTAGGGTTTGCTGAGAAACAAATCAAAAATATAAATTATTAAGCGAAAATCTCCAGTCATCGCATTTGTACATTTATACAAGTGCATTTATATGTGCATTGTATACGAGTGTGCAGGTTGCATCGGCATGCCAAGAAAAAGCACACAAGAATTATTTTGGAACATCAAGATAAATTAAATTATACTTTCAATACTTCTTTACTGAGGTGAATATCTCTGTTCTGAGACAGTCATACAGTAATATATAGCCTAGAATGCACACAAAGAGCTCTCCCTCTTATAATCACTAAAAGCTGTCACTCACTTTAGTTCATTGCAATCTCACTATGTTCCGTTAATAAGCTCTCTACACTGCCCAATCAAATTCTTTACATTGTATCTACACTTTGTTAAAATGAGAGGAGCTTGCAGGACTCAGCAAACGCTGCATTTTGGTGAGAGGATTCTAATATAAACACTTCTTGTCATTGAGTTCAAGAAATTAACAGATGTCTGTGGTTGGTTACATTGTTCAACGCTGCAAATATGTTTCGGCAATATCAGATATTGCCCTGATAAAGTGTTTTCACATTACGTCATCAATCCGGAAGTTGGCTGTTGTGGCCGCACTGAGCGTAAACAAAAACCGAAGAAACAAAAGTAATTCACCGTGTCAGGGTAAGAAATAGAAGGAAGAATTGTCAAATCATCAGTCCACAACAAAGGAGGCAGATCTTACAAATATTTACCACCTATACAGTGCACTGCATTCATGTTCCAAAATGTCATTTGTGTGAAAATATTATGTCATTATTATAGTCTGAAGGCTGTTAACAGAGGTCAGCCTGAAGACGGACATAAAGTGGAGAAAATACCGTAGCTGTTAGCGGTGCTGGTGCTGGAGAGATGACTGAAACCTATGTAGACAATAATAATCTATTTTAATGACTTCTGGAATGGGTACAAGCAGCTGCAGGAACAGAGAACAATATCCACACATAAACAACCATTTAACGTTAAGGATCTACAGGGGACTGAAAACAGAGACAGACTTATAGACCTTTTTCCTGAACTAGGAAGTAAGTCCGACTCTTAACTGAAAGAATGCTTTGCATTTCCGGTCTGCATTGTTTCTAGTCAAATTAGGGTATATTCCGAGCTAATAAACTAATGTTAAACCTATTAAAATGTTTTTTTAAAAAGCACATGGCTCCATAGCGCCATCACTTGGCAATGTCGCAATGACCGTCATTTGTCAGTGCCTCACTTTAATGAGTGTGTAGATGACACGAAGCAGCGGAAGGTAGCTACATTAAAAATACTTGGACGCTATTTGAATGGGTTCCTATGGAAACCGGAACAGAAAAGCATTCAATCTGACGTTAGAATTCGTAATGGCGGCGCTCATCGTTTACTCAGGAAAAAGGTCTATAAAGGGGAATTAATAATTAGACACAGTTGACGGGAATACCAAAATCACGAGGGTTAAACCAATACAGACAGAACGACGGGGGGAGACAAAGGGAGAAACCAAATAAGAACAATGCAAAAGACTAGAAACATAAGGAGACATGTAACAGTAGCAGGCACATCAATCTCACTGTTCATGATGCATGAAATATTGTAAGAGACTGCTGGCTAGGAGTTTATATGAATGTATCTCTGTGGGGAACTGTCTGTTTTCAGAAATGTTCACATGCCCGTTTCTTTTCATCTAGCATCTGTATGATGCATTATAAAGCAGTGTTAAGAAGCATAGCACAGCTTTGTTTACAGCCATAACCAACAAAAAACGGTAACACTTTATAATAACTACACACTATGAATCATTAGTTAAGCATTGGTAAATAGTTAATTAATCATTTATAAAGCATTATTCCTACATTAATACACATTTGTAAGCAGTTTATAAATACAGCTATAAATGATCTATCCTTGTTTTATAAGCATCTGTATAATATGCTTAATAATTGTATTTTAATACTTTATTAAGGATCAGGTAATCATTTCTAAATTAAGCATTACATTATTTACAAACCATTTTAGTTAGTAGTTGTAAGTGGTTCATGAGATCCTTTAGAAAGTGTTGGTAAATGATTCATAAACCATTTGAATAACCAGGGTGGTTGCTAGGGTGTTGCTATGCGGTTGCTAGGGTAACCGGGATGGTTGCTAAGGTGTTGCTATGCCGTTGCTAGGGTACCCGGGGTGGTTGCTAAGGTGTTGCTATGTGGTTGCTATGGTGCCTAGGGTGGTTGCTAGGGTGTTGCTATGTCGTTGCTAGGGAACCCGGGGTGGTTGCTAAGGAGTTGCTATGTGGTTGCTATGGTGCCTGGGGTGGTTGCTAAGGTGTTGCTATGGGGTTACTAGGGTACCCAGGGTGGTTACTAGCATGTTTCTAGCATATTGCTAGCATGATTAGCAAAGTCGCTAGCATGTTTCTAACATGATTAGCAAGTTGTTAGCGTGTTTGTAGCATGGTTAGCAAGTCGCTAACATGTTTCTAGCATGATTAGCAAGTTGCTAGCATGATTTTAGCATTATTAACAAGTCGCTAGCATGTTTCTAGCATGATTAGCAAGTCGTTAGCATGATTTGAGCATGACTAGCAAGTCACTAGCATGATTCTAGCATGACTAGTAAGTCAGTAGCATAAATTTAGCATGATTAGCAAGTCACTAGCATGATTCTAGCATGACTAGCAAGTCACTAGCATGATTTAGCATGACTAGCAAGTCACTAGCATGATTTAGCATGACTAGCAAGTCAATAGCATGATTCTAGCATGATTAGCAAGTCACTAGCATGATTCTAGCATGACTAGCAAGTCACTAGCATAAATTTAGCATGATTAGCAAGTCAATAGCATGATTCTAGCATGACTAGCAAGTCACTAGCATAATTTTAGCATGACTAGCAAGTCACTAGCATGATTTAGCATGACTAGCAAGTCACTAGCATGATTTAGCATGACTAGCAAGTCAATAGCATGATTCTAGCATGACTAGCAAGTCACTAGCATAAATTTAGCATGATTAGCAAGTCACTAGCATGATTCTAGCATGACTAGCAAGTCACTAGCATAATTTTAGCATAACTAGCAAGTCACTAGCATGATTTTAGCATGAATTCCTACTGTAACTCATAATTAATTCAGGCAGTTACTAGCATTTACTAGCAGTTAAAACATTTACTAGCTGTCAGTAAATGTTTTTTGTGAGCTCATCAAAGTGAGGACTATTTATGCCTTATAAAGTGTTTACAAAGTCGTTCTCCTGTTCTGGCGATATCACTTTTAGCATAGCTTAGCATAGATCATTAAATCCTATGAGACTGATAGCATAGGAGAACGGCTGAGTGGGTTTCAAAATGTTAAAACTCAACTTATTAACACTTTATAAGGCATAAATAGTCCTCACTTTAGATGAGCTCACAAAAACCATTAACTGACAGCTAGTAAATGTTTTATAAATGCCTGATTTAATTATGAGTTACAGCAGGAATATGTGTTATTAAAGCATTTATTAACACATGGACTAACTGTTAATATATGTCTGAATAATAAGATGTATAAATGTGCATTCAAATGGTTTATGAATCATTTACCAACACTTTCTAAAGGATCTCCTGAACCACTTACAACTGGTAACTAACTGGTTTGTAAATAATGTAATGCCTAATTTAGAAATGATTAACTGATCCTTAATAAAGTATGAAAATACAATTATTAAGCATATTATACAGATGCTTATAAAACAAGAATAAAGCATTTATAGCTGTATTTATAAACTGCTTACAAATGTCTATTAAAGGAGAACTCCGGTGTGATATTGACCTAAAGTGTATTGAATCATGATACCGAGTGTGAACGTACCTTGCATATCTCATCTCGGTTTGTGTCCAGCAGTCCGAAATCTGGGGTCAGTTAGCCGATGCTCACAACAGGTTGTCAATGAGAGTCAATAGGGCATCGAAGAAGCCACGTAAATAAATCACTGTTTTACGCCATTTACGAGGCACAAAGTAGCTCCACACTTCATTGGTAGACTTCCAAGGGCCCTGACATTTAAAACGAGACATTGAGAACCCAGAAAAAGCACCGGTAGTTTATTTACAAGAAGATTTATACAGACAGTACCTGGAAGAGAAAATCCGGTCGCCGCCATCTTGAACTTAGTCACGATAAGTCGAGTGTCGAGCACCAAGGAATTTATCAGGTTATCAACTTATCAGGTTGTAGTTTCCTTCGTGCTCGACACTCGACTTATCGTGACTAAATTTAAGATGGCGGCGACCGGTCTGTTCCTGGTGGAAAATGTCTGTATAAATCTACTTGTGAATAAACTACCGGTGCTTTTTCTGAGTTCTCAATGTCTCGTTTTCTCGAGCACACCTTTACTTCCTCAAAAAAACTCATTGTGCATGATTTATAAGCCCGTTTCCTCATGGGGACCTAAGAAATGTCCCCACAAGGTCAAAATCTACTGGTATTACTATCCTTGTGGGGACATTTGGTCCCCATAACGTGATGAATACCAGGTACACACACAGGAATACATTTGTGAGACCATAAAATCTGCTCTCTCATAATTTGTCAAATAAAATAATCTAAAATGCAGAAACACTACAAAAATTATTTGGTGACACTGACACATCAACAATGCATACACACAGACACACACACCACTGACACATCAACAATGCATACACACAGACACACAGACACACACACAAACAAACACACACACACAGGAATACATTTGTGAGACCACATAAACTGCTCTCTTATAATTTGTCAAAAAATAAAAAAAATAAATAAAAAAATACAAAATGCAGAACCACCACAAAAATTGCTTTTATTGTTGTAATTGTGATTTCATAATATTTGTGAAAAGTTATCTATCAGTTAGTCAAATAGCAAATAGTTGAGCTCTGCAGCCATCTACTGGTAAAAGTGAATGTTTTACTTTTAAAACTGGATTTTCCAAAAGATCTTTTATCCATTTTATCCCCATTAATGAAAGTTAGAAATGTGGGTCTTTTATAAAGTGAATTTTACATAAAAAGCTGTTTTGTATAAAAACCTATTTAAAAAAAAAAGTATTTATTAATTTATATATATTTAAAAAATATAAATCCTCCGAAAACGTACTCGGTTACTAACGTAACCTCGGTTCTCTCTAGAGAGGGAACGAGTACTGCGTAAGTATCTTAGGCTAGGGGAAAATCCTTTTCTGCGAGATATTGAAGCCAAAAATTATCCTTAATTTTGAAATAATGTCAAGCGCGTTGCAGCAGCATACAGACATAGGCGAAACAGCTTGCGAGCCTATTTGCTGCTCTGAGGCAACTGCAGCAACCTATAGAGCGAGGCCTGACGCGACGCCAGATCCAATGGGGGCACTGCATGCCCTTGGAAGCATATGCCAGCGCAATAGCATCCACTATCCATCTGGATAGGCTCTGTTTCGACGCGGCCAGTCCCTTGGGACGCCCATAAAACGAAACAAAAAGCTGTTCTGTCTGCCTAAAAGCAGACGAGCGAGACACGTACTGTCATGACTCTGGGCTGCGGGTTTTCCCTCCTCCACCGGAGGTCGCTGTCCTATTCCCTCCACACTCCATGCCTCATCTCACACACCTGTCACTTTGATCACACAGCTGTTCCCCATCACACACAGACTATATTAGTCTCCACTCACCCACCGCTCGTTGAGTTTGCATTGTTTGGATTGTTTTCAGTTTGGTCTGTGTTTGAGTCTGTCTTGCTTTTGTCTTGAGTTCCAGTCGTGTTGTGCCGTGTTGGCCCTTTGGTTTTGTTTGTTTTGTTATTGTTTTAATAAATTCACTCTTCCCTGCATTTTGGACCCTGACCTCCTCCTTCCTACGTGACAGAATGCAAACTCCTACAGTGGGTCCAGCGGGGGAGATTTCTTTCGAGGCAGCGTCGGCCGCTCGTTTCAGGACCATCTATGCTTGCCTGGCGGCGATGGACGCCCGTAGCGCCGAGGCTGCGCGGAAGCGCCCCTACTTTGCGGCGAGGGTGGAGACGCTCTTCCGCGGGAAGGCGGCGGCGACCGCTATCTCCATTCCTGACGCGGCGGCGACCGCTATCTCTGTTCCTGAAGCGGCATTGAACGCTATCTCTGTTCCCGAAGCGGCGGCGTCCACTATCTCCGTTCCTGATGCACAAGTGACCGATGTCTGTTCCTGACGCGGCGATGACCGCACTCTCTGTTCCTGACGAGGCGGTGACCGCGTTCTCTGTTCCTGACGCGGCGGTGACTGCGCTCTCTGTTCCGGACGTGGCGTTGACCGCGCTCTGTTCCGGACGCGGCGGTGACCACGCGCTCTGTTCCGGACGCGGCGGTGACCACGCTCTCTGTTCCGGACGCGGCGGTGACCGCGCTCTCTGTTACGAACGCGCCGGTGACCGCGCTCTCTGTTCTGGACGCGGAGGTGACCGCGCTCTCTGTTCCGGACGCGGCGGTGACCGCCCTCTCTGTTCCTGACACGGCCGTGACCGCCCTCTCTGTTCCTGACGCGGAGGTGACCGCGCTCTCTGTTCCGGACGCGGCGGTGACCGCGCTCTCTGTTCCGGACGCGGCCGCTCACGTTTCTCTGGCAGCGGCGTCCGCTGACGTTCCTCTGGCAGCGAGGCCAGCTCGCGTTCCTCTAGCGGCGAGGTCCGCTCACGTGACTCCGCTGCACGAGCCTGGCCCGCCATCTCTCCCCCTGATTCGCCTTCCCCCGTTCCTCCTCCCTCCAGACTTGTGGAACGTCTGGGAGCCGTTCCGTGGGGAGGGGGTACTGTCATGACTCTGGGCTGCGGGTTTTCCCTCCTCCAACGGAGGTCGCTGTCCTATTCCCTCCACACTCCATGTCTCATCTCACACACCTGTCACTTTGATCACACAGCTGTTCCCCATCACACACAGACTATATTAGTCTCCACTCACCCACCGCTCGTTGAGTTTGCATTGTTTGGATTGTTTTCAGTTTGGTCTGTGTTTGAGTCTGTCTTGCTTTTGTCTTGAGTTCCAGTCGTGTTGTGCCGTGTTGGCCCTTTGGTTTTGTTTGTTTTGTTATTTTTTTAATAAATTCACTCTTCCCTGCATTTTGGACCCTGACCTCCTCCTTCCCACGTGACACGTACGCTCGTAATGCCCTGACTGGGCATAGGAGGCTCGCATCCATTTCCTCATCAGTGACTGGTAGGGCTGACAGAGCGATGACCTGTGCCCTAAACCGTGTGTTGAGAGATTTTGGAACGCAACCATACTTGGGTTTGAGTATGACTTTAGAGTCATTAGGTCCAAACTCCATGCACGTCGCACCCACGGAGAGCACGTGCAAGTCCCCTATGCACTTCACTGAAGCGAGAGCCAGCAGAAACACAGTCTTAAGAGACAGGTAGTTCAGATCAATCGTCTGCAGAGGCTCGAATGGTCCACCTTTTATGGCCTCTAGTACCACAGAAAGGTCCCATACGGGGACTGAGGGAGGTCTGGGGGGATTCAGTCTTCTAGCTCCCCTCAGGAAGCGAATAACTAAATCGTTCCTTCCTATTGACTGACTTAGCGTTGTCCTCGAGAACCGCCACATAGACTTTGAGCATGGATGGGGTTCTGCCCTTGTCCAGCAGCTCTTGTAGAAAGGAAAGCACCTCCGTCACACCACAGTCAGTGGGTGACGAGCCGCGGGCTGCACACCAACCCGAAAACACAGACCATTTTGAGGAATAGAGCCTTCTCGTAGAAGGGGCTCTAGCCTGCGTGATCGTGTTTAATACTCCTTTAGGGAGTTCATCATATATTCGCTGGTGGCCCAGACATGAAGGGACCACAGCTCTGGGTGAGGATGCCAAATCGAGCCGCTGGCCTGAGAGAGAAGGTCTCTCCTCACTGGTATCGGCCACGGGGCAGTGCTCGTCAGCTGCATCAGCGCTGGGAACCAGGGCTGGTTTTGCCAAAACGGCGCTATCAGCAGTATTGAACATCCTTTTTCCCTGACACTCTATCACCTGAGGTAGGAGAGAGACGGGGGGGAAAGCATAGAGATGATGGCGGGGCCATTCGTGGGCCAGCGCGTCCCTGCTTTTGGAGAAAAATTCCAGACAGTAAGCGTTGTTCTGAGACGCAAACAGGTCTACTTCCGCTCTGCCGAATTTCTTCCACAGCAGTTGTACTGTCTGTGGGTGTAGAGACCATTCGCCTGCTGGAATGTTGTTCCTGGACAGTCTGTCTGGCCCTATGTTTAGGAGCCCCGGCACAGGTTGCGCTGAGCCCATACCAGGAGGCGTCCCAAATTCTCGAGGTGATCGAGTAACATGGTCGTGTGCTCCACGAGCACTGAGCGAGATTGCGCTAGAATCAGCCAATCGTCCAAATAGTTCAGTATGTGCACGCCTTTCAGTCTGAGAGGAACGAGCGCTGCGTCCATGCACTCTGTAAATGTACGGGGTGCTAGGGACAAACCGAATGGCAGGACTGTGTACTGATATGCCTGGCCCTCAAAGGCGAATCTCAAAAACCGCCTGTGATGTGACGTGGTCTTTCAGATCCACTGACACGAACCAGTCTCCTTGGCGAACTTGCGCGAGGATTTTTTCTGGTCGTGAGCATCCTGAACCGACGCTTCACCAGCGCTTTGTTCAGTTGCCTTAGATCTAGTATGGGTCTGAGACCCCCGTCTTTTTTTGGTACCACGCATCGAGAAATGCGGTACGCTCAGACTCAGACATGTCAGAAAGCGTTGTCAGGGAGCAGCCTCATTGAAGAAGGCCAGGCGAGTCCTCAGAGTCGCCATTGGCATCTGCACGAGCCGCAGGAAGGCATCTTTAAAAAGACGCTTTGCTCTTTTTAGAGAGACAGTGTGTATCGCAGCGGCAGTCGACGGCACACACAGTCGACGGCGGCTTCTTCTCCGGCTCCAGCGATGCGTGTGCTTCACTTGAAGGATGAAAAATCAGATAATAGCTGCCTGCGAGCGGTATATATAGGCCTAGACCACGCCCTTTTTGGCGGGAAGCGACGCAGTGGGCGCAAAATGCTCTATAGGTTGCTGCAGTTGCCGCAGAGCAGCCAATAGGCGCGCAAACTGTTTCGCCTATGTCTGTATGCTGCTGCAACGCGCTTTACATTATTTCAAAATTAAGGATAATTTTTGGCTTCAATATCTCGCAGAAAAGGATTTTCCCCTAGCGTAAGATACTTACGAAGTACGAGAGACCTCTCGTAAGAGAACTGCACAGATGTGGAGTAAAAACATTAATAAACAGGAAAATTACATTTGTTTTTGTTTTTAACTATTATTTTGTTACAAAGAGACCCCAAAGACCATGAGTGTAATTCCAAAACGAAGACCACATAATTCTTTTATTCCAGGCAAATTGAAATAAATAAGGCTTTCTCCATATGAAAAATATAATAAGAAATACTGTGCTAAAATTTCCATGCTTTGTTAAACATTACTTAGTAAATATCTGAAAAAGAACTGAAATTTCATAAGGGGGCTAATATTTTTTCTTCAACTGTATAAATGGTTTAAGGAAAGATTTTTTTTAACACACACATTCTAAAAATGTAGCCTGGCTAACGCCAGACCACGTTATGACTTCATCATTATTCGTGGTCTGGGAACCACATGTTCATTTTCTCGTATTTGAGGCGTGGTTTACGAATGCCCAGAGCCATTTATTGGGCGATACGAATGTCTATCAAATGCGCCTGTGCGTAGCTCATAGCCAATCGTTTCAATTATACCGGATGACGTATACAGAGCGAACGCCAAAAGTTGCTCTTTATTCAAAATAAACTTGCGTTCTAAACAACTTAGAACACTATACACTGTGTCTACACAGGACGCGACAGTTGCCGCGCCGCAACAGCTAAAGTATAATAGCTCAAAATCGTTCTAAGACCCAGCATATTAGCGTTAGCCGCTTATGCTAATGATTAACTACATTACAATCCGACATTCAAATTAAAATATGCAATGTTCTTAACAGAAGCTCTAAATATGAAATTAAATTGAAACATACCTTACTTGAACTCTTTCATTTGATCCCACAGTCTGTCTACACTGGACGCGACAAGGTGACCGTTGCAAATCATTTAAAGTTTGTGTGAGCACGTCATAAATAGAACGCGGCAGCCGATTACTGTCGGGGATTTGCCGCCCCGCGCTGCATCCAGTGTAGACAGCATAATAGGTTCTAACGTCATTTGTCGCGTCGCATCGCGCCCCTCGCATCCGGTGTAGACACGGTGTAAGGCTGCATCGAAAGATAACTTCGAGTCTGCTGCCATGCTGGATCCATAGTTATAAACAAACTGCTTCGGTGAGTCGCATAGAAGACGTCATCGTCTTGCTGATCCCTCCCCTTTCTGTGATTGGTTCCCTGTCTTAGGTGAAAATAAGGTCCATGGTTTCCAGACTAGACTAGCAGCGTGAATAAAATCGCGCTTCGCAAGGCAGTATGGGGAAACCCAGGCTACTAAAAATGTATATAAACCCTTAAGCTATTCAGTAGTTATTAAAAGGACATACACAATGAGTAGTTAGAACATGATAGTTAAATGTGTGGGTTACATTCATGATATGATGTTATGCAATTAACTGATATTCATTTATAATTCTAACATAATTTTGGTACATCTACATATTATGTAAAATTCAGTCTCTGTATCATTCTGTGAATGTGAAGACGTGTTCTGAGAGGAACAAAAGGTCAAGAGGTCTGGAAGGAGCCTGGTCTTTGTTCTGGGTGGAAGGAAGTCTTTACCAATGATTTTCTGATATCTTACAAAGATTTACTGGTCATCAGAGGGAGCTGAAATTAAGAAGAAAAAAAAATATATATATATTTATTAATTTTTTGTTAAATGTTATTTTAATTAAAGTGAACATGTTGATGGATTAATATTACGTAAACATTTCACTGAAAACATAAAGTTGCCACTTTCACTGTTATGTAAATATCTGTCCCATTTTAAACTAAATTAAGTGTATATGTCAGGATATTTTTTTTATGATTGATACTTTATTAAAGGGGTCGCGGGTCTTTTTTATGATTATTTTGTATTGTTCTCTGTGGTCCACTTACAATGTTATCAAGATTTTTACATAAAAAAAGCTTTCTGAAAATCCTGCACTGAAAAAAAAAGTGTGCTTTGTTTGTAACCTTTGCTTGTCTGATGCAATCTGAAACTTAAAAAACATTAAAAAAAGTTCATCCACTCTTTCCTAATGTTATAATCAGAAGGAAGGCAATGCGTTTTTTCCACAACTTGGCACTGCACAGCATCTTGTTGTATTCAGAGGGTTCAATTCAATAGGGTTTCAGTCCTGTGTGCTTGAACCCCTAACAAATACAAATTACAAATTCTTACAAATACAGGTTTCAGCGCGTCGCACATTAACCCCTAATAATAATAAAAAACCTTTCAAATACAACAGAGTTTCAGCACTTCGCGCTTGAACCCGAAAAAAGGTATGTACATATTTTCAGCATAGTCCAATGTCAGCAGCAAAAAATGCTTTTCGGCAAACTGTCCAATTCTCCTTACATAGGTCACAGACCTATACTTAGAGATCCTCTTGTGTTATACGGGTAGATTTGTGCTGAATAGGCCATGTTTTAAAAAAAAAACAAACAATTGCAGGTTTAAGGTGTGTGATCTTGAAATAAAAGTTCAAATATCGCACAGATGAGCTTCTCTACTACTTACAGCGTTGTAAAATTTATTTCTTTTTATTTGCTATTATTATTTTCAATACTGCAAAGTCTTGTTATAAATGTGTTTATTCAGCAATGTGTAAAATATTGGTCAAATTGCATCCCGTATTGGTTTGATAATGGGTACATCATTGAACCCTTAAATACATAAAAAAATACTCCAAATCGGGTGGCAACCCTAATATGGAGTGAAACATCGAGTACTCACATAAAGTAGGGGAGTATTTTCCCTGTGATGTCTCAGATCCTCGTCCTGAATAAAAATGAGACAGTAAATCCAGGATATTGAGTAACTGAACACTACAGAAACATAAAACTTTCAGGATCCTGCCCTGACAGTCTTGTCAGTGTTGTCTTTGTTTCATGTTTCTATGTTTGTTTTGTGTTTCAGGACATGGCTTTGTCTTTGTGTTTGCCATGTGCTTCTCTGGCCCCACCTGCCTGTTTCAATTTACCGCGCCCCCTTGTTTAGCTCTTGTCTTGTCCGTGGGTGCTTCTCAATATCCCTCCTCATTTCCTCGTGCCTCCATCCTATGACCCCGAAACCGATTGAGATCAGCCATCTTATAGGACATCTCAATTCTCTAATTGCACAGTGAGGAGGCTTCCTGGGGAGTCTTGAGCGAGGATACACAGGTGTATCCTATGCGGAAGTGTTTTATTGACTAAATGTGATGCACATATAAATTATCCTCCCCCTTCACATCTGTAGTAAAAAATTACATTTATATTTTACCTTTGCAGTGTATCATATAATATAATCAATAATCTCATATATTTCAACAGGGCATCATGCTTTGGTAATATTTATTATGAATGCCTTAAATAACAAACTTGAACAACATATGGGCAGATCCCTTTAGCGCACCTGATGACACTTTGAAATGGTGCTTGAATGGTCAAGAATAGGCTTGTTTGAGATTAATAAAATATGCGCAGAACTGATCACCGGTGATCACTGCTGTCACAAAGTCAACTGTCTCACCAGCCACAGTCACTTGTTCACAGTCACCCGCCTTCTAATTGGACTCACCTGGAATCACTTACCTGCACCAAACTTAAGCACATGCACTCCACTTAGTCAGCGGCTGGTCTCAAGGTCTCTTTGTTGGAATGCTTACCTGTCTCTGCCCGTCTACCCAGGATGTGCTATTTCGAGAATCTGCAAAGGAACAAATCAAAAGAAGATTAATCGTCAGATAAGACTTTGTACTTTATAAGATATGCTTCTACATTTTTTATCTCACCTCAGTAAATCCCTTTTTTCATTGGAAGCTCCTGAGTTCATCAATAAAAGCCTTGTTTGTGAAACTCATTTCTGCCTCTTCCAACTGTGACAGAAGACCAGCCCAAAGAACCTACAAACTAACAGACTTGATGGATTCCTGAGCACCGACCGCACCGGACAAATTTGTCGATCTAGTATACTCACTCAGAGAGTCACTCATTCCTACTGCTACAGTCTCTTGACCACCGGCCAGTCCCATGGCTCGTCCAGCGACCTACTTGGGGGAGGCGGCCACGTGCAGCGGGTTTTTCTTCAATGCTCATTACATTTTGAGCTCCATCCTCACCAGTTTGCCAACGATCGGGTGAAGGTTGCCTTCATAATCTTCCTACTTGCCGGAAGAGCCAATGATGGGAATAACGGTGCTATAAATAAACGGCGTTACTAACGACGATGCTTTTTTCAGTAACGAGTAATCAAACGAATTACAGTTTCCCCCGTTACAACGCTGTTACCGTTACTGACAATAAAATGCACGTTACTATAACTGAGAACACTGAAGCGGTTTTCATGCAAGCAGAGTCTCTCTCAGCCATAGGACCTCTCTTTCTCTGGGGGGGGTGTGTGTTTGTGTGTTCGGGGCCAGGGCGGGACACATAACCAGTGATGATGATTGGTTTGTCTGTAAACGCGGTGTAACTGAGAACACGATGACTGGCTTAGATTGAGTAAATTTTTATTGTTTGCCAATCAGAGGCAGAGTAGTGCGGGTGCACACACAAGCACATGCACGATCAGTCGCACACACCAACATCCAGGAGTCACAACGATGGCAAGTCCAACAAGTGCATTTGAAACTCTCTCTGCACGCAATTGGATAACTCCAGACCAATCACAACAATACATGGTGTGATGTATCCAGAGCGACGATGAACATATAAGAGTGGATTTCAATGTTATAACATAAACAATGTGACAAGATTAATAACTATTAATTATGACAGCCGAATCAACCTCATAAAACAATTAGGTCCGATCAAACTATTCATTATATCAACTAATATGTGGATGGACACTAGCGTGTCATTCAGCAGCAAGACATATCATCCTGTTCAAGTTAGGCTACTGTATTACTATTGAATAGTTCAGTTTTTCGTTACAGTAAGTTTACCAAGTGACTCTTACCATTTGTAAATGAGATGGACCTCATCCACCACAATCCCGATCAGGTTGTCCCGGTAGACCTTGTTCGATAACATTTATAGCCACTTCTTTTTTAACAGCCAGGACTCAAGACTGCCGAATGCTATCTGGCATTGCCTGCTTCGGATCTGTTCTTCTTCGTGGTCGCCCCATATGCTTAACTACCAGCGGAGCTAACTGATAGATTAAACTATTGCCGTATCCAGTTGGCAAAACAGCAAAAACGTCCTTTTTGCAAAGGAACGATTCGAGCGCGGTTTTCTGTTCCTCTTTTAAATGAAAAGCCAAGTCCAACTCGGTCATTGTAGCGGCCAAAGCCGTTTCAAACAACTGGTTTTCATCTGTAAATCTCTTTCAATGTTTACTAATGATTCCGGACGTCGCAGCGCTGTCGTCATCAGCTTAGCTCGCCTCTGGCCCGCCTACATCAGATACACCGATTTGATTGGTTCCCAGAATTGCTTACGTATTGCAGTAACATGCATCATTGCTCGATACCAGAGTGTTTTGCAGAGACAATTCAAATTGTGCTCTCACGAGACCTCTTGATTTCCAGGGTAACGTTGTCCCACAACAACATTAAAATAGTATAGATTAGTGTACAATGTTTTATATTTATTTTATAGTTATATTAAATTAGATTTTTTTAAGTAATGCAAAAGTTACTTTGCCTGGTAATTAGTTACTTTTCTAATGATGTAACTCAGTTACTAACTCAGTTACTATTTTGTGAGAAGTAACTAGTACCTATAACTAATTACTTTTTTAAAGGTACGTGCCCAACACATATGACGAACTCCTCAGATTAAATCAAGCCAATTTAACAATCAATGACTACACTCTCCACTTCTGCACCCTCGCAGCAAGCTGCGGGAGGAATGAGACTGCCCTTCTCGCAGCCTTCTGGCAAGGATTGAACCCGCTCCTTCTTCAACACATGGCTATTTCGAGGACTTTGTGAGCTTGGAGAGTTTCCTGCAGAAAGCTTACCAAATCTCTCAACATATAACCTCTTGCCATATGGATCATCATATTAATCCTTCCGTTTCTCGTATCCCGTACATCGATGCTCTAATCACCCATAATTGTACATCTTTCCCAGTTAAAGTCCTGGTGGACTCTGGTACCTCAGAAAACTTCACCTCGTCCCACACTCTCCAATGGCTCCATATACCCAGTACAACCAACTGAACGGTCTACCAGATCTCAAGTATTTAAGGAAAGCCGCTGGGCGAGGGGTTGGTGCACCATAGCACGCCAGAGGTTGTGCTCGACATCGTCTGCCTTCATTCAGAAAGGATTTCACTCTTGGTGCTGGAGGGGGCTAACGTGGATATTGGTTGTCACTGGCTGACAAGACACAATCCAATCGTCAATTGATGGTCTGAAGAGATCCTTAAATGGAGCTCAAGATGTCACCAGTAATGCCTGAAGGAACTACCCGTAGAAAGCCCCAACACATCTCAAGCTCTCGTCATTCCTTCCAAATACCGGGTGTTCCAGGAAGTCTTCAGCAAGGTCGCTGCAACCCATCTTCTACCTCACCGACCATAAGACTGTGCCATAGACCTGCTGCCTGGATCAAAATTGCCTAAAAGAACAGTCTATCTATTATTGATCAAGGAGAGTGCCGCCATGGAGAAGTACATCCAGGAGGCATTACAACAGGGGTTCATCTGTCCGTCCACCTCACCTGCAGCATCAAGCCCTGCATTGATTACCAAGCACTCAATGAGCAAATGGTAAAGTTCACCTACCTGCTTCCTCTGGTCCCAGACACTCTGGAGGAGTTGCGAGGCGCCCGCATCTTCAGCAAGCTAGATCTCCGGAGCGCCTACATTCTCATTTGTATCCGCAAGGGTGAAAACTGCCTCCATCACACCTACCGGCCACTACAAGTACTGGGTTATGCCCTATGGCCTGTCCAACAGTCCGTCTGTTTTTCAAAATTTCATGAACAAAATATTCCGGGATATGTTCAACCAGTTTGTGATCATCTACATTGATAATATACTCATTTACTCTCCATCAATCCAGGACCATCACTGCCATGTCACCCAGGTACTCCAATGCCACAGGGAACACCACCTCTACCTAAAGGCCGAGAAGTGTGAGTTCCACAAAACCACCATTCATTTCCTTGAATACATCGTCACCCCTGCTGGGTTTCAGATTGACCAGAGGAAGGTGGATGCTGGCCACTCCGTACTACCATCAAGGAGATGCAGCGGTTCCTGGGGTTCGACAACTTTTACAGGAGGTTCATCGCATACTATAGCCAGCTCTCAGCTCCACTCACCTCTCTGATCCATCAAAGAAGCAAGACCCTATCATGGACTCCTAAGACTTGCAGAGCCTTCCAAGACCTCAAGTTGGCCTTCTGTGCCAGGAAACAAAAACACCAAAGCCGATTCACTGTCCCATCTTCATCAAACTGACCCACAACTGGATGAACCTGAATCCATTCTACCTACCTCCATCTTCATGTCTCCAATCAGCTGGGCACTCGACAGCCAGATAGAGGCCACCACTCAAACCGAGCCTGCTCGTCGGTAGGTCCAGAAGGGAGTATCTTCGTTCCTACTACTCTACTACATGCCCTTCTGGACTGCATACCTCTCTGGAATCCAGGCATCCAGGCAGCTTCTAAACCCTCTTGCTCCTAAAGAACCATTACTGGTGGCCCAACATGGCCCAGGATGTCGCTAGATATGTCAAGGGATGTTCGGTCTGTGCCATCACCTCAACACCTCATCGTCTGCCTGAGGGCAAGCTGATGCCACTGCTCATTCCTCACCGACCCTGGTCCCACCTAGGCATCAACTTCACCACCAATCTGCCACCCTCCAATGGATACACCACAATCTTTGTGGCAGTTGACCAGTTTTCAAAGGCTTGCAATCTGTGGGGGCTTTATTTCAACATGTATTCCGGAACTTTGAACACTCTGAGTTTAGACTCATCAGATCGGGGGCCTCAGTTCACCTCCAGGGTCTGGTGAGTATTCTTCCGGCTATTGGGAGTTCCTGTCAGCTTGTTGTTGGAATACTATCCTCAGATGAATGGCCAGACCGAACGGAAGATCCAGGAGATCGGGCGATATCTTAGGGCCTACTGCCATGAACACCAGGACACCTGGAACCAGTTCCTACCCTGGGCAGAGTACGCCCAAACTCCTTACAACAAGACACCACAGGCCTAACTCCCTTCCAGTGTGTTCTTGGTTTCCAGCCACCACTATTCCCCTGGTCTGGGGAATTTGTCTGGAAAGTCCCTGTGGTGGATTACTCGTCCCAGGAGAGTGAGAGGGGTATAGGACTCAGCTCATGTCTATCTCCAGTAGGCAGTTTGGAGGCATATGGACAATGCACTCTTTGTACTTTATAACATATGCTTCCACCTTTTTACCTCACCTCAGTTAATGCCCATTTCATTGGAAGCTCCTGAGTTCATCAATAAATTGTTTGTGAAACTTACCTTGTTTCTGCCTCTTCCAACTGTAACAAACCACGAGATGCATGCTGGTTAGAAATGAGCCCGAGTTATGTCTGACTTGCTCTGATGTCATGCTGACGTGTGCCAAAAAACTCTCAGAGGCTGTGACAGAGGCGGTTGTGTCGAATTGAGCAGTCGGGAGCAATAGCTCTCCACCAACTGCGCTAATCAAAAGCATGATGGGAAATCACTGGCTGACATCACAGCTTAATGTTCCTTGGGTTCAGACAACCGTGATGTTGCATTCTCTTCTCTTCTCTTCTAAAATGTTTCATTTTTATTTCTGATATCATGCGATAATGTGTTTAAATTATGTGTGAATATTCCCAGACACTATGGCAGTGCGATATCTGTGTGAAATATGTGATTGTTGTCATATTTCTATAAAAATCTAAAATTCATGTTTATATTAAAGTAAAAATGGATGATAAATGCGCTTTTCGTATGGAGTTAAATAGTAAATAGAGTGTTTTCATCATATTTATTTTCATATAAAAGCCACAGAGCTGAAAATATATCATGTTTATTAGCAATAATGATTATCTGCCTTAGATCTCGTAGGTTCCACTTCAAAAAGTCAGAACTATCTGTCTTGACTGCAATTTTTTCACTCCTTCCCTCACTGCAGCCGCCTGCTCTCGCCTTGAGGCGCATCTCAAACAAGCCTATTATTCCAATGTTCATCCTTTGATTCCTCCGTCCTCATTTACTTTCCTTAAATCCTTCCCTCGAATCCTAAGGGGGTGGAGCTAAGACATGAGAAAAGGAAGCAAGGAGTGTAGGTGAAGGGTCAGTGTAGGGCGATAGCAAATATGGTTTGTACCGTGTAAAATCAATAGAAGTCTATGGGAAGTCCCCACAATTCACAAAAACAAACCTGTGTGTGTGTGTGTGTGTGTGTGTGTGTGTGTGTTTCTTACAGCTAGATTACAGCTAGTCTTTCTGCACTTAGTCAAGTTTTAGTCCTTGCTAGTCTTGCAATTCTTACTCAAAGATCTTGACACATACATAACGCAACTGATGTTTAGTTTCTCTAAAGTGAGCTTTAGATGTACTGGAATGTGCAGAAAATTTACCAGCAGCCCGTCTCTTCTTCCATATGATGAGCGCAGTTATGATGAGAACAGCCACACACATGAACACCAGCACACTAATAACTACAGACTGACTGAAGAATCCTGGGTCACATTCAGCCAAATCTAAAATTGTGAGGGGAAAAAAGAAAAACATTAGTGAAGAATAACACAAAAAGTAAGCTACAGAAAGGTAAACTTGTTATATCTTAGTTTTTCTTTACCAAATGAAATATCCAGTTTGTTGTCCAGATTAAGTCGCTTCATTGTGCAGTTGTATTTATGTCCCTCACGTAGCTCCTCCTCACTGATCACCAAACTCTTCCTCATTTGGTAAGTTCCATCTCCATTGGGCAGAATCTCTCCTCCTTCGATATGCTCATCATCCACAGGCTGACCATCTCTGAAAAGGGTCAGGTTAATGTGACGTGGGTAAAAACCAGTGGCCAGACAGCTGATCTGAAGCCCCTGAGAGTCTGTGAGTGGCTTCTTCAAAAGTCGGACTCTGGGTTTCACTACAGAGAAAGATGATAAGTGTTACTTGTTGTAATATGTAATATGTGTGCTATGTCATACGTTCCTGTGTGTACCTGCGTGTACCGGAAGTTAATTTGTTTTATGAGCATGTGAGCACCGAGTAAAGATGTTCTTATGAACTCGCAATGCTGTCGAGTAATACTTCATGGTGGCAGCGGTAAATACCTACAATGACAACCGCGTAAGTGTTCGTGACCACTGAAGCAGAAAATCATAATGCCGCGAGCCTAACTTGTGACTAATTGCTGCACGTAACGCAATTCCCTACCACACGCGATCTTGTGTACACATTGGGAGACCGAAAAGGAGCATATTGTCTTTGTGATTATCGCTGCAAGGTCCAGTACAACAAACCACGGAATGCAAAAGACGGCTTGTAACGGGAGTGCAAAGAACGCAATAAAATGGCATCGCACTTACCAATGATAAACTGGTCTGACCCCGAACTAAGTGAAGCAATGTCCTTATTCAAACAAAAAATGAATCTGTATCTGGAAGGTGAGGAGATAACAGATACAGAAAAACAAACTAGAAAAATTTGTAGAGGAATTGGAGATGAAGGACTGAAACGACTTAATGCAAGTGGGCTCAGTGATGCAGATAAGAGAAAGCCTGACACCTTGTGGAAATTTTTTGAAGGACAACTCAAACTAAATGTAAACTTCAGAATTCACAGACTCCATCTTGTGCAATACAGACAAAAGCCAAATGAAAGCATTGATGATTTTGTTACTAGAGCCAGAACTTTAGCACTAGAGTGCCCTTTCGCAGACGATGAACTCACGAACGTCTTGTCGAGCTTATCATTGCCAGTACTCCTTTTGATGCTCTCAGAAATGATCTGTACAACAAGCCTAAAGGCCATCCAATTGCTGATGTACTAGCAGAGGGGAGAAAGTACGAAGCCTTAGCAGCCGGAAACGAACAGATACAACAGCTTAGCATGTCAAACACTGGCAAGGTCCATACCATAGCAAGAGGACGAATATGTCAAAATTGTGACACAAACCACAAGCCAACACAATGTCCGGCATACAGTGATACATGCTCTATGTGTGGTAACAGGGGCCACTGGGCAAAATGTTGTAAAAAGAGCAGTCGACAAAGACAGATATCAAATCAGCACATTAGGAGTAATCACGAACACACAACAGATACCAAAGCCACACCAACTAAAGTAAAGACTACAAACGTAAAGATGAGCCCAGCTTCAATGCTGTAAATACTACCAAAGACAAGGATGAGTATGCATACCAAAAACACTTTTACTCCATCACCATCACCATCAGTGCAAAATACATGCACAGTATCCATGTAAAACCACCCAGGGATGAAGCATACACAACTCTGAATGTTAAACCACCCTTTCTGGAAGGACATGGAGACACGCTTTGCCTGAAAATAGATAACGGGGCATCTGGAAACACACTTCCAATGCGCACATTCAGACAGATGTATGGTACATCGACTCAAAGCATGGAACATCTAAAACCAGTGTCCAATGTAAAACTAACATCATACACTGTTGATTTAATTCCCTGCTTTGGGATCATCAACATGCCATGCCAGTACAAAGAATCCAGATGGACTGATGCAAAGTTTTACATCGTTGATGTACCCGGACGAGGTGTGGTTGGTCTACCCACATGTGAGCTCCTCAGCCTTGTGACAGTAAATGTTGATGCAATGACGGAAAAAGAAAACAAAGCAAAGGAGGGGAAACAAACAAAAGAGAGTACCCGGCAACACGTAAAAAACATCAAAGAACTTAAAGAGAAATACCCAGACCAATTTGACAAAATTGGCAATTTCACAGGCACAGCAAAGCTCATTCTAAAGGAAGGTGCTAACCCATTCATTGACCCTCCACGTAAGTGCAGTATCCACATCAAGGACAAACTTCATAATGAGTTAAACAAACTTGTTAGCCAAGGAGTTTTGCAAAAAGTAGAAGAGCACACGGATTGGTGTTCTAGTCTTGCCTTCAGCACAAAAAAAGATGGGTCACTTCAGATTTGTTTAGACCCACAGAAACTAAATGCAAGCCTGAAGAGGTGCCCTCACAAAATTCCAACTCTGGAAGAATTAAACCCAAAGTTTGCAAATGCAAAAGTATTCAGCAAGCTAGATGCAAAAGCTGGATACCGGTCGATACATCTAGATGAGGAGTCACAAATCCTTACCACGTTCCGCACTCCTTTTGGCAGATACTGCTGGAGACGCTTACCATTTGGTCTCAGTGTGTCCAAAGATGGACCAAATCCTTGAAGGTTTGCATGGTGTAATCAGCATAGCAGATGACGGTGCAGTATGTGGAGTCGACGAAGAGGATCATGACAGGAACCTGATTAGCCTAATGAAAAGAGCTACAGAAACAGGATTAGTGTTCAACAGCGAGAAGTGTATCATCAAGCAACAAAGCATATCGTTTTTTGGCAATCTGTACACAGACAAAGGCATCAGACCAGATCCTGCCAAAGTCCAAGACATACAGAAAATGCCAACGCCACAAAGCAAAGATGATCTTCATCGGTTTATGGGCATGATGAACTTCCTATATCCCTACATCCCAAAGTTTGCAGATAAAGCCCACAATCTGAGGGGACTGCTGAGAAACGACTCACAATGGGTGTGGGACACTGATTATCAAAAGTGCTTTGAAGACCTAAAGTCAACAGTAACTGCTGATGCTTGCCTAAAATACTACAACCCAACAACCACCCTCACACTAGAGGTAGATGCATCACAGAGAGGCATTGGTGTAGCACTGGTGCAAGACAACAGGCCTATTGCTTTCGGTTTCGAAAACACTAACTGAATGCCAATCTAGATACAGCAACATTGAAAGAGAAATGCTTGCTATTGTATATGGCATGCAGCGATACCATACATACTTGTATGGCAAATCATTCATTGTGGTAACTGACCACAAACCTCTCGTCACCACATGCACAAAGTCTCTACATGCTGCTCCTCCCAGGCTGCAACGAATGTTGATCAAGGCGCAGGGATACAACTACAGCATCGTGTATCGCCCTGGGAACCAAATGATTCTCGCTGACACTCTCAGCCGCCTGCCAAACCCTGAAAACAATGAAGACATTGAACTTGATGAACGCATAGACCGATTGGATGCAGAATTCAAAGACCCTGAGCACCATACTGTTGCAATTGTAAACTTTTCTCCAAACAAACAGGAGGCTCTCAGAACGGAAACTGCAAAAGACCCCAAGCTCAGTGCGTTAAAATAAATAATCCATCAGGGATGGCCAGATAAGATACAAGACCTGCGAAAAGACCTACGCAGCTATTGGCCTTTCCGAGATGAACTTGCCATTGAAGCAGGAGTTGTATTCAAAGGCAGACAAGTGCTAGTTCCAGAATCTATGACTACAGACATTCTGACTCAACTACATGTTAGCCACTAAGGTATCGAAAAAACGCACAGGTTGGCCTGAGAAAGTGTGTATTGGACAAAGATGAACACAGACATCAAAAAATGTGTAAATCTTGCAGTACCTGTGCAGAACATCAAGATGCACAACCAAAAGAGCCACTGATTCCGCACAAAATACCCACAAAGCCGTGACAATACTTGTCGTCCGATCTGTTTGAGATTCAGGGACATCAGTACCTACTTACTGTGGACAGGTTTTCCAAATATCCAGTGGTTAATGAAATGCCCATTCCAACAAGCAGCCATGCAGTAGCAAAAAAAATAAATCAATGCTACATGTCTCTATTTGGAAGACCTGATAAAATAATGACAGACAATGGACCACAATACACAGGACAACCCTTTAAATTCATGGCTGATTGGGGAATAAAACACACCACAAGTTCACCTCACTACTCAAAAAGTAATGGATTTATTGAAAGACACATCAGACATATCAAATCCATCATCAAAAAAAACAATACAACACAAAGGAAATGGACAAGTAGCCTTGTTGCAGGTGCACGCGACACCCATTGACAGTGATCTACCATCCCCTGCAAACCTCCTCGGCAGACCTATTACCACACTTCTACCAAGTCATGCAGATCCAGGGAAACTAGAACACAGAGAATGCCTGGAAAAAAGGACAACGACAATGAAAATGCATCATGATCGATCCAGCGGTAGAAACTTACCACTGCTGTTCCGCGGACAGTGCGTAAGAGTGCTGGACAAGGAAAGGAGAACATGGCACCCAGGGACTATTGTGGAAAAATGCAGAGAACAAAAAAGCTACTTGGTTCAAACACCAAATGGAAACACAATCAGACGTACCCGGAGTCATCTTCGTGAGATGTGTGCGACACAAGCACAGACCCTCCAGAGAAGAGTGCAATTTGCTGAAACCCTTAAGGGAGAAGTGACTGAACAAAGCCACAAGAAAACAGTTGAAAGTAAAATCACTCAACCTCCTGGAAAAAAAACATATGATACAGGCAATGAGACAACAATACCAACACGCACAAGGTCTGGACGAATCATCATTAAGCCAGTGCAATGTAAGGACCAGGGGCGGACTGGGACAAAATTTCAGGCTGGGAAATCTCACACTCATCCAGGACATCCCAAAAACCCACAACAAATTCTGAAACCATGGACAATAAAAAAAAAAGTATAATCCACTGGCTGGTGCCATGCAAAATTATTAAAGATAACTTCCATTTACCTTTTTATAAAAATGTAAGTTTTACATTAGGACCATGTGCTATTGTTTTATCTTGCCTAAATGTCAAAACTGTTGGCCTACAATAATAGCTACATCTTGAATATATCTTTAGTAAAATCCTAATACTGTCACAAATTGGCTGGGTGGAGGAGTGGAGATGGAGGTGGAGAACCGGAGTAAATAAATAAAGTTTATTAAACAAAATACTGAAAATGATAACAAACAAACAAAACCAGGAGCAAGAAATGAGCATATGACTGAACAAACGGAAGTAACATCTACATTGACGGACAAACGGGGTGTGCAAACACAGACTCTAAATACACTGAAAACAAGGCGTGGTCATAAACAAGATAACAAGATAACGAGGGGGAAATACAAATATGGGCATGACTGAACTAACTAAACATAAACCAAAAGGGGGAGACAAGGACTAAACCATTATAGCTAGAAACATAGGGGAAAAAACACTTGGGAAACAGAACAGAACAGGACAAGACATAGACAAAATCCTGACAAATACTGAATTTTTTTTTTGCATTATCATGGGTCATGTTTTGTCCTTAAGAAAATTAACCATGGTTTAATTAGGCCTATGGTAAAAGTATAGTAGTAACCGTGTTTGTTTGTTTTTTTGTTTTGTTTTTTTGGCATTTTGATTACAATTTGTATAACCAATTTGTATTGAGTTTTACTACAAATACCATTTACTACAAATACCAAGTGTAGCAAAACCTTTGTTAATTTGTGATTATCATAGCTTAACTATAGTAACAATGATTTTTGATTTTTAGTGAAAACATGGTTAATTTTTGTAAGAGTTGTATTTTGTTGTTAGCCATAGCTCCCTCTAAACGTGTTATAAAACAATGTGAATATTTGTCTGCTTAGTTCCTACTTTTTACAAGTTATGCCATTTTGTAAATTTTTCAGCAAACGGACTGCTATTGATAATATTTGCAAGCAGTTTAACTAAGTAAACAAAACTACAATAGTCTATTTACAGATGTATCTGACCTGTAAACGAAGTACTGAACAGGACAGTTTCGACCCTCTGCTCCACCTGGGCTCTCCATTCTCGAGTCTTGCATTCTTTTGTCCGATGGGTGGAGCGTGCGCGTGGCGAATTGCGTTGTCAGTCAAGACAAACCGGATTACGATTTATTAGAGTATTATTATTGAATGGCGAATTTGGAAATAATCACTTTAGTACATTCAGCAGGCAACAGAAACAACAACAACAATTTCTATGAAAATAAAATATAAATTTAAAAAATGACAGCGGGCCAAATTGGCTGCCAGGCCACCGGGAATTGTCCCGGTTCTCCCGATGGCCAGTCCGCCTCTGATAAGGACTGTGTGTAAAGCTGAGTGAATAGCTAAGCAATAAAAGGGGAAAAAAAGAGAGTTCCAAAATATGGACTAAATGCTTATTTCAGCACACACAACCAGTCTACCACTGTTCATTACTGTTATAATGACACCCCATTGAAGAAGGAAAAAAAAACTTGCAATGTCTTTAAGAATATTCTGTTGCACAGTTATAGAAAGAAAGCCATATTGTTGTCATGGTTGTCTGAGATGTTTGCACATTTATGTTAAACGGGATATGTGTGCCTCGTCACACGTTCCTGTGTGTACCTGCGTGTACCGGAAGTTAATTTGTTTTATGAGCATGTGAGCACCGAGTAAAGGTGTTCTTATGAACTCGCAATGCTGTCGAGTAATACTTCAACTGTTGTGTTTAATTACAAAGTGTTTAATTACAGTTATCACTATTCATAAAACACTATTCATAAAACATTTAATAACCGGGACCGATTTCTCCTTATAGGAAAATTATGAGGCATATAATACAGACCAAATGGACCACTTATAACATGTTTCTGCTGTTGTTTTTGAAATGCAACCCTTCTTTGTGAAAGATCTGTAATGTTACATATATGTCACATTGGGCGTTTATAATAAATTCTTCATGTTACATTTACAGTATTTACATGTATCATTTATACTTCCATCTTAATTATACTGAAGTTAATCAGCTTAATTCACCCACCTTTTCTCATCACATTGTTTTTTTCCAAATTCAGGTACCGTCGCAAAACTTTAATGCAAAGAGGATGATAAATATTTTCATACAAAACTTTCTTTTGAAGTTGTTTTAGTTGGTCCCAGGGCATCCATGTTAATTTTGTCTGGACATCATGTTTTTCTGTGTCAAAGATGTACTTTCCAACATTTTGTCCATCAAATGCATCCCAAGTCTTCATTAGACCTGGTTTATCATCATTCAACAACTCACACCCACCAATTCTCTGATGAACATGTACACCTTCAAATGAATAGAAAATAAGTAAAAAAATAAAATAAAATAAAATAACTAGTCTTTACAGACATAGTACAACATAACATATGTTGAATTTGAAATTAATTTATTTTTTATTGTTACACTGATTCTTGAGATATGGAATAAAACATAAGCAATAAAATATATTAAAATGTATTTTTTTATGTTGAAAAAGAGCTTGTTTTATTAAAAGCAACACTTAATATC
This sequence comes from Garra rufa, assembly GCF_049309525.1. Classification (NCBI taxonomy): domain Eukaryota; kingdom Metazoa; phylum Chordata; class Actinopteri; order Cypriniformes; family Cyprinidae; genus Garra; species Garra rufa. Next base: position 40,582,719 of record NC_133373.1, read on the forward strand.
CCATATCAAAGCAAAGTTGTTTTTCAAGCAGACGTGTGTTTCATAAGGTTTCAAAGTTGTGTTCCCACTTTTTGTCAACATCGTCAGACATTCATTAAAATGTAATATAAATAAATCAGGGAATATCAGGGGTAGCTGTCACTTTAACTAATGCAGGGTACCCCTTTAACATAATTTTTTTGACGTGCAGGTTCCTCCATTGCTTCTAGTGGTTTGCATCGCATTTAATTAATTAATTTTATAGAAATGTATACTTTCATATTTTAGAGCACCTAACCCCACATCTGCCCTAAACCTATCCTGTTTAAACAGTATAAAACATGCAACAAGCAAATAAAAATTACAGTGGCAGGTATTTATTGCACACTGTACACAGGATGAGCTGTACATCGTATAAAGAAGACGATTGCGTCTATTCCTCAGAAATAAATTGTTTTGCCACGGAAGGCTTAAGATATTAAAATTTTAAATAAATTGTGACTGTAGCTGTATCTGCCTGTTATACCCTGTGTTTTATATTGACAAATGGTTAGGTTTAGGGCAGGGGTTGGGCTACATGCTCATAAATGTGTAAATACTTTTATGCAAAAATAATTGTTTTGATTGTTTACTACGGTGGCCGAGAGAGCTTAACGAGCTGCAATTTAAGAAAATACAATTATCTGTAGACTTCCTCTCTTCTTCACTCCAATGGTTACACAGCCTAATAAATGAGGTTACATACAGTTTGAAGCTTCCTGCTGATTATCGCATCTCTTCTTCCTTTCATGTCTCCCTTTTGAAACCGGTCCACCAAGCATCTGACCCTGGCACCTCGGTCCCTGAGCCTCCTACACCCTTGGAAAGTGATGGCGCACATGCATACTCAGTTAACGAGATCTTGGGCTCATGCCACAGAGGGGGTCAGTTACAATATTTGGTGGACTGGGAGGGCTATGGACCAGAGGAGAGATCTTGGGTGGCCTCCAAGGATGTACTGGACACATCGCTGATCTAAGATTGATTGATCCTTGATTTTATCTAAGAACTTTTCTGATTTGATCGTATAGAGTGGTTCAGAGAAAACGAACGTACCACGAAATCCATGTGAACGCCAGTCATTCGGTTATAAATCACAAACGATCGTGGAATTGTGTGCAGCTGAATGTTCCGCAGTCGAAACGCCCCTGCTTAATTAGTTAACATATAAAATGAGCTCATTCCTAAAGCAAAAAACTCTGTGACAATGGCAAGTAAAAAGGAGCGCAAGAAATCAAATTATAGTGAGGCTGAACTATCTGCAATACCAGGGAATTACCACAAGGAAACGGTCGTACGCCAAGCTGGAATCTGACGTGAAGATAAGTAGTTTTCCATGTCAAAGACGTTTTTTATAAATCTGTACTTTGACGTGGATTTGATCGTACAAACACTCTAAGATCAAATCAGTGCGTCAGAAAGTTTTATAAATGAGGCCCCTGGAGGTGTTCGTAGAGTGTGTGTGTGTGTGTGTGTGTGTGGGGGGGGGGGTTCTGTAACAAATGGGGCTGGTGGCCATTCATTCGACCACCAGAGGGAGTGCCCTCTCTGAATAAAGTTCAATCTGAAACGCGCAAGTTCAAAAATCTGAACTTTGGCGAAAATTCGAGCCGCGTTAACCAATCAGGAGCTTGCTCTAGTAGTGACGGAGGCAGAAATCTGAAACAACAATGGAGGACAAAATCACCGTTGCTGTCTGTGGTTACTCGGAGCTGTTCCATACATGTTTGTACTTTTATAGAAACGGAAAAAAAAGGATCTTGTTTGGAAGAAAGTGAGTGAAGAGGTCGGACAATCTGGTAAGTTTAAAAAAAATGCTCTTTTGTTTTTCCCCTCTGACTGTCTTCTTGATTGTTTATTCTTGCCTGCCTTTTGACTACAATTCTGCCTAGTGTTTAGATTTGTCGCCGAGTGTTAATAAACCTTCCGCATTTGGATTTACTCTGCCTCCATGTCGTCACCTACGGCTCCCTCTCATCGAGTTAATTTGTTTACTGATCATGTGTGTTCTGATCATTTTTGGATCATTTGTTAAAGGAGTAGTTCACTTTCAGAACAAATATTTACAGATAATGTACTCACCCCCTTGTCATCCAAGATGTTCATGTCTTTCTTTCTTCAGTCATAAGGAAATTAGGTTTTTTAAAGGAAAACGTTTCAGGATCTCTCCATATAATGGACTTCTATCGTGCCCCTGAATTTAAACATCTAAAATGCAGCTTTAAAGAGCTCTAAATGATCACAGCCAAGGAAAAGGGTCTTATCTAGCAAAACGATCAGTTATTTAAAAAAAAATTACAATTTTGATACTTTTTCACCCCAAATGATTGTCTTGTCTAGCTTTGTGTGTACTCTGTGTATTCCGGTTCATGACGGTTTAGAAATGTCGAAAAACTCCCATCTCATTTTCTCCTCCAACTTCAAAATTGTTCTACATCTGAGTTTTACCATTTTTTTTGTAAAGGGTGTTTGATCTTATTTGCATGATCACTTTGTATGTACTTCTGCAGCGATGTAGGACGATTTTGAAGTTGGAGGAGAAAATGAAATGTGATTTGACATGCCCTAACTGTCATGTTATGATCGTTTCGCTAGATAAGACCCTTCTTCTTTGTTTGGTATCATTTAGAGCCCTCTGAAGCTACATTTAAACTGCATTTTAGGAAGTTCAAACTAAGGGGCACCATAGAAGTCTATTATATGGAGAGAAATCTTGAAATGTTTTCTTCAAAAAACATAATTTTTTACGACTGAAGAAAGAAAGACATGAACGTCTTGAATGACAAGGGGGCGAGTACATTATCTGTAAATTTTTGTTCTGAAAGTGAGCTACTCCTTTAAGATGTTTAAATACGATAATTAAGAACGTGGTAAATGTAAATGAATAGAGGTGCATTGTTTTATTTGTTCATCTAACTCTTTTTAAAAGTTTCCTTGTTACCATAGCAGATGCACAGCTGACATACTGTTCTGAGATGAGAGTCAGAGTGAAAATAGATCATTTGTGTTCCAAAAATATTTCAAAAACTTAAATTTGAATCTTGAAAAAAGCTTTAGAAACATATTGTTTGTTTTAATACAGAATTGATTGATTCAATGTATTTGATAGTTACAATGACTACAAATTACGGTTTTTGTCATCACAGTCAGATTTGTCAACTCTGTCAGGTACGTCACCTCCGTACCCATATGACCGGTATGTACCGGACAGAATCAGAATGCAAATTTTGTTGCTTCATTTTGGTGCCACATAAATGCCTGTCGATTGAAATATTTGTCTTCTGGTGCAGACATCTTTGTAGTTACTGTCCTTTTTCATATTTCTAATTAAAAGCACAAATTGTAGTAAAATGAGACCATCCAAAAAGCGTGTGAATGCAGCAACTAATGTTTAGTTTTGAATCAAATGATTCACAATCCGAGTGGAGCACTTCGAAACAGTGAATCATTTTGCAATGCAGTGGTTCACTAATTCGTTAATAGTTTCAAAAAGCTCTGTTGATACTTTGCCCACTTTTCTCTATATTGTTTATTCTTTGATTGAAATGAAATCATTACAATTATAGGCTTAACTTACAATGTTTTATCAAATTGTCATCACATAATGTGCATTGTTAACAGATCACAGTTTGGTCAACCTCTGCCTATGGGAAGAGAAAAAAGTTTTCAAGTTGGTTTTGGCACCGTTACCGTTTTAAAAGTATAGATTTGGTACCGGTATAGAAAAAACACCTAAACGATACCCAACCTTTCCTCTTTCAGATGAATATTTTGATAATATTCGATTATATTTGTTGAGAAATGGTTGGTCACATGTGAATATGGAATCAGTCTGCTAACATGAGAATGTGTTTTAAAAAGGTTGAAAAACAACTTGATTGTAAAATAAGTGATGGCAACGCAAAAAACACATTTTGATAAAAAAAGAAAAGTTGGGATGTTGAATTAAAGCACAGCTCAGTAGCTTTGTGCATGTAACATACAAATATGTAGTTTAATGGGTCTAAGTACAAGGTTATATTTTTTCAGTATTGCACCCTGTTTTGTCCTACTTCTCAAGAATCAGTGGTTACTAGCATACTAGCATTACTAGCTTTCTCACTAACAATATATGCACTACATATAAACACATCAATGTAAAACACATAAGGCTATTAAATGTTGTTTACCAATACATGGACTAGCTCTTACCATCTGTGTGATTTAGGTGCTTTTTAATATACAATGCTCGATCTTTCATGTCGTTATACATTTCACGAAATACAGCACCAGCATCACTTTTCTCTTCATTGCGGTACTTTGAAACACTCGGACTGCGATGGAAAGTACTCCACGTGGCCGAGTCATAATATAATATCTGCATGTCATCCAACATCAGCAAAGCACTGAATTCAGGAAATGGTGTTTGTCCAACTATATATGTTGCCAAAGCCATCAGTGAGTGAGAACCTGTGGATACACAAAGTAGATATTAATGTGGTGTCTAATTAGACAACTTTTATAACAAAAGTGTACTCTCATTCTCTGTCCTGGTAAGATGGGGACACTTCACTACTAGCTAAAAGACTGGACTCAACACAAAAGACTGTTACCATTAACTGGAGCAGCATAGAAAAAGACTGGCCGGGGATGACAAATCTTCATTCATATTTAGTCTGACAGTCATAATAATAATACATAAAAAATAGACAAATATCCGAGTTTACTAAACCACAGGAACTGGAGCTCTCAAAAGTTGGTGTTCTGACATAGAATCTGGATGCGCTGCTCTTTGTTTACAAGCAGATGAATGCACACACATGCGTTGTGGTACTGTTGTGAACACGTGTCTTATACACTGAAGAGAAGAACAGAAGAAATTGTTGTAGTTATTTTTGTTTTCTTTGTGCAAAAGTATTCTTGTAGCTTCATAAATTTAAAGTCAAACCAACTGATTTCACAAGGACTATTTTAATGATGTCCTTACTACTTTTCTGGGCCTTGAACATAGACAGCAGTGCAGGGTCAGAAAGCTCTCAGATCTCATCAAAGACATCTTAATTTGTGTTTCGAAGATGAACAAAGGTCTTACGGTCTTGGGTGATCTAACCCTTTAATTTAAAATTTGAATCCATAGTGGAAAGAAGTAGCTCTGCCGTTAATTAATTGAAAACTTATTGTATTATGCTGATATAGAGCAATATCACATGGCTACAAGTTTGATATTGACCATATAGATTACACTTTTTTCTTTCGATTTGCTCTGTTTTTTCAAATACTGAACTTCAACCAAATGGTTTACTGTTGCGTTCCTTTGACTAAAAAAAAAGAGAAAATTATGAATACTCAAACACATACATAAACTTCTCCATTACAGAGTCATTGAAAAACTCTTTCAACAGCTTTCTGAAAGTCAAAATCTTTCTGACGCATTCTTAGTTCTGCCAGGTGATGTGGTGCACAATGACAGTAAATTGATATTTTTCATTAGGCATGTAAAGCTGTTCCCTTAATTCCCTATAGCCTACCATTTGCAGTGCCCTTCAACTGAACATGTTCACTCACTTCCAGTTGGAATCTCACTTAAAGTGCCCCTATTATGCCTTTTCAAATATGATATTTCATGTAGTGTGTCATGTAGCTGTATGTGAACATAAACTATCTGCAAAGTTGTGACGCCGACAGTGCACTATAAATGAAGTTTTTGTCTATCAAAAAAAAGAGTCGTCTCACATTCGCCTAAACGAGTCGTCAGCAATTCGAATCTTTTTTCTGTAACGGCCACACGTCACGAGCTACACATTTGCGTAATGTCCGCCCACGTTCAATTTCGCAAACAACTTGCCCGCCCACAAACAGTAGGCCTACCATTTTCACGTGGATTAACGTTACATCATGTCAAGAAGACGCCCTGCGCTGTGAGAGTGAATTTGTTTTATATGCCCTTCCGAAAGATGAAACTACCAAGAATGAGTGGTTAACATTAATTTTTTCAACACCTCAGCAGTCCAATGCCAATCTTGTGTTGTGTTCGCGTCATTTTACTGATGACTGTTTTTCCAATCTTGGGGAGTAACGTTACAACGCAAGATTCACCAAACACTTGGTTTTAAAAAATGGATCAGTGCCCAGTTTATTTGGACCGGCTTGCTCCTCTGAACTTCTACCTGTAAGTATGATTAATAATTGATGATTGTATTTTCTAGCGATCGTTCAAAATACGTCTTTGTCTACGTTGGTGTGTAACAACCCCGCACATGTCTTGGTAACCGGCTAACTTGCGTTTCTGTAGTTCTGTTGTTCAGCTGTGAGTGCAATGTAGTATAAAAATTGTGATTGATGCAGCTTGACTGTCTGTCTGCCTTATTAGTTTAAGTAATGATAATGATAAACGATGGCTTAACGCAGTGTTATGGGTTGTACGTTACAGTGTTGAAGTTCACAACGTAGAGGTGTGCCCGGTTCGCTTACAAAAGCAAATTGCAAGCACTTTCCACAGTTATAATATGACACCCACTGAGAAACGTCCTGCTCCAGTCGTGCTTGCAAAACAGTTTCTTGTCGATGTGCCACTTCAACCGTTTCATCGTCAGACTCCGGCTCGAATTGATAGGGTAAAATCGAGGCTATCTTTTCTATGCATTAACAGGTCTCCACAGCTGTCATTCAGTTATGCCAATGGGCGTTTCGTTTTGCGCTGAAGCGGTAGACCAATCCAAAAGGACTGCACCATCTGACCAATCACAGCGGTGAGGGCTCACTGAAAGGAGGGGTTTAGAGAGACTGATTCTTCGAACTGCTTCACACGAGTCGTTTACGAATCATTTAGAAACGGGGTAAAATTAAATCTAATTTTTGAGAAAACTGAAGTGTTTTTTGAACTTGCATACATGTAAACCTGTTTTAAGAGACTATTACAACAATATTAACTACCTTTAACATGGCATAATAGGGGCACTTTAAATTGGTGGAGTACACTGTAATGTCCACTTCACAGTGCACTTTCAGATAAATGGAACAAACTTTTCGTTTAAGTTTGTGCATTTTAAGTGCACTTTTTCTTTTTCTTTTTTCTTTTTTCATTGTGAACACAATCCTCACACTATTTATTGTCACGTATGTGGTCAATCCTGTCTTCATGAACTCTTGCACACACATTCTGGACTGCAATCCCCATAAGCCACTGCACCAATCACTGCACACACCTGCTCCTCGTTTTCCACTGCACTGATTGCTGCACACACCTGTTTCACATTTACCCACATGCATTTAAGCCACAGACACACACACTTCCGGGCGAAGTCTTATTGTTCCATCTGGTCTTTATTTCCAAGCGTTTCTTTCCGTGTTTGTTTTCCCTGTGTTTGATTCCTGGACTCCTCCCCGTGTTTTGATTCTCGCTGCCAGCCCCGACCTTCTGCCTGTGTTTGACTACTCTTTGGATTATCCTCGTTGTTGTTGTTTGCCGGTGATTGACCCTGTCTGTTTACCACGCCTTCTAAATAAAGCCTGCATTTGGATCGGAACGTCTGTCTCCCGACTCCCAAGTGTGACATTTATACTACAAAATGGCATGAAATAGATAGTAGAAGTAAGATGCACCTGTTTAAAAAAATAAAAGTGTTGTGATACTTCCATAGACTTAAAAGAGAAGAATGAAGTAGTAACGGAGCAACCAATAGTTCCAAACACTGCGCTAATAAAACTCCATTCACTTAAAACGAGCAAAAGCAATAATTTTGCAACACATATTTTGGTAACACTTTAGAATATGGTTCCGTCATTAATGAATAACTACACAGGAACAAATGACTAATGCACTACTAATATTATATTAACTACTATTAACTAACAAGAAATTCTGATAAAGAAAAGAAAATCAGTAAATAATAGCGCTCAACTGAAAGTGGTACTTCACTATTAGCAAATCAGTAACTACTATTTTTTCATATCTCCCAAAGAACTACTAAGAATTACTATATACAGGTTCATAATTAATGTGAATGATGCAAAATGTATAATTAATTCTAAAGTAAAAATCAAAGTAACCAACTAGATATAAGTCAAGAATTACCAAATACTTCAGAAGCGATTACGGTAACACTTTACAATAAGGTTCTTTAACCACATTAGTTAACATAAACTAATAATGAACTGCTCTTATACAGCATCTGTTAATATTTGTTAATGTAAATTTAAACTTTTACTAATACATTATTAAAATCTTGTTAACATTAGTTAATGCAGTGTGAACTAACATGAACAACTGTATTTTCGTGTACTAACATTAATGAAGATTAGTAAATACAGTAACAAATGTATTTCTCATTGTTAGTTCATGTTAGTTAGTACATTAACTAATGTTTAACTAATGAACCTTATTGTAAAGTGTTACCGGGATTACTTATTATTTGGATCCGTATTCTAAAGTGGAGATCATGAAAACTTTCTAGTAATGACTGAAATCATTGTAAGCTTTTGAGCTATATGTAAGGTTTTGGATAGTAAAGACTCAAGTGTTACTACATACTTCTAAAGCAATTACTAATTATTTGGATCTGTATTCTAAAGTGAAGATCATGGTAACCCTCTGCCTTTGCCTTAGGACATCAATGTATCGTCACGAGCCGCAGGGTGTAATTTGGATTTGTCTGTGCATGTTTTTGTTTTTTTTTTACTTTTAAAGGTTTGGTGCCTATCCACTGCCATTATATGGCTGACAGAGTGCAACGGTTTGAGTTAAAAATCTTCGTTTGTGTTCTGCTGAAGAAACAAAGTCACCTACATCTTGGATGCCCTAAGCAGATAAACATCAAATTTTTATTTTTGGGTGAATTATCCCTTTAAGTTAAAGAGAAAAAGGCTTTTTCCCATAGCGTCTAGCGACGCAGTAAGCGTGTAGTATCGACAGGGAAACATATTTATTGTTTGTATCTGTCACGTTTCTCAAGGAGAGGTCTGGGTCCAAAATGCAGGTAAAAGGTTTTTAATGAATATAACAAACAAATAAACAAACAAAAAGGCCAACACGGCACAAACTAAGAACTCGAACACAAAATAAACAAAATCCAGAACATAATCAAAAGTCAGGGAGTCTCAGAAACAAGAAAACAAACATGACAGGAGACAATGCAGAACTGAAATCAGAATGAGCAGTGGAGATACTTATAGTCCTAATGGTGACCAGGTGTGGGTGATAGGTGCTGATGACAAGGACACGTGAACAATCAAGGGAGTGCAGTGTGGGACGGCGACCTCAGGTGGCTGAAGGAAAATCCACAGCCCCGATCATGACATTACCTCCCCTCAAGGGAACGGCTTCCAGACGTTCCCAAACAAAATAATCTGGAGGGAGGAGGAACGGGGGAAGGTGAATCAGGGGGAGGGATGGCGGGCCAGGCCCGTGTAGCGGGGTCCCGCGAGCATGCCTTGCCGCCAGCGGAGCCTCAGCCGACGTCGTCGCCTCAGGCAAGGAGATAGCGGACGTCGCCGCGTCAGGCACGGAGTTAGCGGGCGTCGTCGCCTCAGGCACGGAGATAGTGGACGTTGCCGCCTCAGACACGGAGATAGCGGACGTTGGCGCCTCAGGCAGGGAGATAGCGGACGTTGGCGCCTCAGGCAGGGAGATAGCGGACGTTGACGCCTCAGGCACGGAGATAGCGGACGTTGCCGCCTCAGGCACGGAGATAGCGGACGTTGCCGCCTCAGGCACGGAGATAGCAGACGTTGCCGCCTCAGGCACGGAGATAGTGGACGTTGGCGTCTCAGGCACGGAGATAGTGGACGTTGGCGCCTCAGGCAGGGAGATAGCGGACGTTGGCGCCTCAGGCAGGGAGATAGCGAACGTTGCCGCCTCAGGCACGGAGATAGCGGACGTTGCCGCCTCAAGCACGGAGACAGCGGACGCCGCCGCCCCAGGCAGGGAGATAGCGGACGTTGCCGCCTCAGACACGGAGATAGCGGACGTTGCCGCCTCGGGCAGGAAGATAGCGGAGGTCGCCGCCTCGGGCAGGGAGATAGCGGGCGTTGTCGCCTCAGACACGGAGATAGCGGCCGTCGTTCTCTCAGGCACGGAGATAGTGGTTGTCGCCACCTCCCCGCGAAAGAGTGATTCCACCCCCTCCGCAAAGCCGGGGCGCCTCCTCGCAGTCTTGGCACTGCGGACGTCCACCGCCGCCAGGCAGGCGTAAATAAACCTGAATCTAGCGGCCGATGCCGCCTCGAATGACATCCCGGCAGTGTCAGGAACAGAGTGGGTGGTCCGCCGCCTCTTCAAAAAAAATCCTCCCCGCTGGACCCATCAGTGAGTTCTGCATTCTGTCACGTTTCTCAAGGAGAGGTCAAGGAGAGGTTCATCATGACAGTATCGGGCTCGGACATATGGGCAAGGTGGGGCAATGCCCCCTAAATGCTGTGACTGCCCCCCCAAACGTGAAGGCATGCAAAATTGCGAATTTCATAAAAATTTAAAGTAAACTGAATCCAGAATCCGGGGTCAGTTGAAGGAGCGATGGTTCTGTGAACGCTAGACTCTCGCGAGACGGTGCGTGATCTAACATGGCGGCGGCGCGCTGCTAGAAGCAGACAAACTTTTTTGCACACCTTGTTTTTTTTTTTTTTTTTTTTTTTTCTCTCTCTTCTTCTCTCTTACATCACTTCCCACAAATACAATAAACTGGATTATAATTCGGACCTGGATCACCTAGAAGACTACATCGACGAATACTACAATAGACTCTGCACCATGGGACGCTCACAAAAAGCCAAAAAACCACGCATGGCGGACTCACCAGCTTCATCCAATTCATCTCCTTCACCTACATTGTCTCATCCCCCATGCTGTCCCGAGGTAAGCGACATACTTACATCCATAGACAATAAACTATCTGGACTGGACGCAAGAGTAGCCCTAATAGAAGTACTGCACAAAGAATTTCAACAACTCCGCCACAGCCTGGAATACAGCCAACAACAAATCGACACGCTCACACAAGAAAACAGTTCGCTGCACAACTCCGTTACAACCCTCACAACGCAACTATCTAATGTTACCACCCACACTGTAAACCCAAACAGTATAACTAACTTATAATGGAAAGTACCTGGTACTCAAAATGTGCCAAAAAGTTTAGCTAACTATTATTTTTCAGTTTATTCAACATCTATCAGAGATTTAAATTAACAGTAATGTTTTATTTGAGTTTTTACAACTACACTAAAGTTAAGAGTTTAGGGAACTTGAAAAATAGATTCAACCATAATCAAATATTTTATGTCAAACATACGCCCTCTAGTGGCGGTTTTTACCAAAACGTGACGTCATCGCTAAACGTGCACTCAGACGTGTTTCAAAAAGATGCACAGAAGTTCGCGCTCTCAGGGCAGTTGGATTCGACAGCATTTCAAATATAGGTATGTTTTAATTTGGATGGCAACAAACATATGCAAATATTCAGCTGTTTCAAATAATGTTGCCGCCTATTTATAGTTGGTATCGGCTACATACCATCCAGCCACGTTAGGTTTTGTTACGTTAAGTTGTGTATTTTTCTATACGTAAAGTAAGCTGTAGGTTATTTGATGAAAATACGTGTTCAATCTGTTTTAACGTTTTGTTACGTTAAGTTGTGTATTTTTCTATACGTAAAGTAAGCTGTAGGTTATTTGATGAAAATACGTGTTCAATCTGTTTTCTTTGTGTTACGGGTAGTTTTCTTCGACGATTCTGTGAAAAAAAAGTCATCTAAACCTAATAGGCCTGTCGAGTCCATGTTGTTCCAGCAAATCCGGGTCCTAAGGTGAGACAAGAACGTTCTTGTAAATATAATCTTATAAGACTAACATTAAAAAAGTGGTAATGAAAATTGCCTCACTGATTTTTCACAAAATTTAAAGTTAAATGTTATTTCATTTGAATTAGCTCTATATGTTTTAGGATTGTCACTGCCTGTTAAAATGTTTACAATTTAGAAAGTGGCAAATAAGGTTGTCTTTTGTTTTAAAAGATTGTTTAAAAAAAATGATATTAAATCATGCAGTACATGTGCAGTCCTACAGTTTGGCCTTTCTGAAAATGTGTGTATTTTTGTATAGGTGGAGACAGCTGCAGATCATTTAATGAAAATTCGTTTTCTTTGTGGTATCATTTCTTCAACCTTTTGATGCATAAAAGTAGTTCAAACTTCACAGGCCTATTGAGTCCACGTTGTTCCTATTGCAGTTTCTAAGGTGAGACACACATTCTTGCAAATATAATTCTATTACAGAATATACAAATTTGTAACAAAAAAAAATGTGCTACTGAATGTTTATTTATTGCATCTAAAGTTTAGGTTTCATTTAAATTATTTTTTTTCTGGTCAAGAAAGATGCAGATGACATTTGCATTACGGAGGAATGAGATCAACAATTCAAGGAATGAATTATTGAGATCATTACCAGTCCATCACCAGTGAAAGAGATCCTAGGGCGCTGGCCAGCTCTACATTTGGAATCACAGGTATAATTTAATTGTGTGTTTAAAAAAGGTATTTAATATTTTCAGTCGGATTGTGACGTGCTTTTCTTGTCTTCTGTTTCAGGTGTGCGCTGAATTTCATCGCATTACCAACCAGAATCTGACAAACACATTTTACGCAGAGCTAGACCCCCACAGTTTTCGCTTGATGAGTTTACATCGACAGACAGCAGCGAAGACTGGAAAAACTGCTGATGCACTTGCTGAATTTCTTCGGGTTCATGACTTAAAGGTATTATCTTGGTATTATTGTTGTTTAATGCTTCAACAGAGATTGTTTCGACTGTATATACTGAATAATATCACTTGATCTAAATATATAAGTCTAACTTTGACTTGGATTTATCATGTACTAAGTGATGAGTAAACCTTTGTCAGAATTGTTTTGGTATTTCATTAAGAACAGTGGTTCTCAAACCTGTCCTGGAGGACCCCCTGCTCTACACATTTTGTATATCTCCCTAATCAGACGCACCCAATTTAGTTCTTGCAGTCTCTACAACAATCATGTGTGTAGATGAGGGAGACATACAAAATTTGCAGGGCAGGGGTTCCTCCAGGACAGGTTTGAGAACAGTTAGTTTAGAATACATAAAAAAAAACTTCTGATGTGTGTTTGTGTCCTTTTTAAAGGGATAGTTCACCGAAAAATGAAAATTATGTCATAAATTACTCGCTCGTTGTTCCAAATCTGTATAACTTGCTTTGTTTGGATGAACACAGAGGAAGATATTTGGAAGAATGTTGGTAGTCAATGGGGTCCAATAATTTTTTGGTTATAAACGTTCTTCCAAATATCTTTCTCTGTGTTAATCAGAACAAAGACATTTATACAGATTTGGAACAACTTAAAGGTGAGTAAATGATGACACAATTTTTGTTTTTGGGTGTATCCCTTTAAGAGTCAGGGCTCTTACCGTGATCACTTGTTTTATCTATGCCTTGATCAACTTTTTGGCATTCATTCCATGTCAAGTTAGCATTGTTTGGTTTTGTGCTGGCTAAAATGTGTGTTCCACTTTTAACATTGTTTTCAATGTGAACTTTAAGGATCAACATGATGTACACAAAAGGCGAACAACAGTGCTCTGTGCACTTCCTGTGAATCTGAGAGAAGACACCTCAAAATTCTTTAAAACATGCACGGTAAGTCACTTATTCTGCATATTTCTTAGGATTATATTTCAGCATTTTTTTAACTGGTAATATAGCATTTGGTAATTGTGTTTCAATACTTTTTACATCCAGATTGAAGATGATTCTGAAGAGCCAGATGTTGATTGATTAGTTGAGATAGAGTCTGTGAACTCCCAGACATTGCTGTTCAGTACAATCCAGAGAAGATTTCGATCATCGTTGAGAATGAAGTTGTCATTACAAACCTTCAGAGACTCTTTGATGCTTTACTTTTGATGTTTGGCTTAATTTTTGCATTGGTTTTCACATATCCAAAAGAGATGGCCAACACAAGAAACAAGAACGCTTAGAATCCTGAACGCTTAGAAACAAGAATCCTGTTTTGTATTTATTAAGGTAATATTTTAATTTATTATCTTTGACCAGGTGTGCCTTTATTGTTGCACAGAACTGTTGTCACAGTTTTTGTCGGCATAATGGCTGTTTAGGTAATATTTCAATGTATTTTATTTGTGCCTTTTTATTGCAAAGAACTGTTTTAATGTCTCATGTTTTATAATAAATTTTTGTACTTTGTTTAATGATTTCAGATTTGTAATTTGTAATGTTAAGTTGTAAAACGTAGATATTTGAGTACAGGAAACTTAAAAAAAACAAGGCAATCAGTTGCCACAAAATATTTAAGTAACATTACTACTACAATTTAAGTTAAGTAAATTATATAATTTAATTTGATAGCACTTAAAGTTCCTTAAACTAAGTGAAATAATTAAAGTTGTCAGTACTCGAAACTTTGAGTTGCACTAAAGTAAAGATAAACAAAACACTAAATATATATTTTGATTTAATTTGATGTTTATTTATAATTTACAGGTACTCAAAGTAAGTAGCTATATGCTTACCGATGATATTTAAGTTTGCAAACTTAAAAAAATAGCGGCAATCAGTTGCCTCAATTTTTTTGAGTTAGTAGAACTTATCTGGGTTTACAGTGCAGCTTGCTTCCATCACCTCCGAAAACAAAACGATGAAAGAAACAATTTTGGACTTACAAGCACGCAGCATGAGGGACAACCTGATTTTCACCGGCATCTCCGAATCACCCACTGACGAACCCGAGAAAGCAGTCAAGGACTTTATGGTTAAACAGCTCAAACTTCCATCGGAAACTGTTAACAACATCACTTTTCACCGTGTTCACCGCCTAGGTCAAAAATTCAATAACGCCACCAGACCCTGCCCAATTATTGCCAAATTCGAACATTTCAAGCAAAAAGAACTGGTTCAACGACAGGGCAGACAGTTAAAGGACACCCATTACGGACTTAACGACCAGTTTCCACAAGAAATCATCCACAGACGTAAACAGCTAATCCCCATCCGCAAACAAATGATAAAAGAAGGAAAAAGAGCAATACTTACCGTGGACAAATTGTACATTGATGGACAGTTATTTAAAGACAAGGCAATTACTCCCTGGCTCTACTAACACCCTTTCCCTCAACAATATCATCCCAGCCATAATATGTTTTCATTAACCTGCATTCATTAAACACCATTGTTTTTTTTGTTTTTGTTTTGTTTTTGTTTTTTTTGTTTTTTTACATATAATATATAATTTTTTTCCCCTCTGCTTTCTTTTTTTTTTTCTCTTTTTTCTTTTCTCATTACATTTATAATATAATGCACCCATGTCTCAATGCACCACACAAGTATGCACATAATTTTTCAAACTCTGTGTTTTTTCGTTTGTTTGTTTTATTACTTGTTTTGTTGTAAATGCTTAGGTCTGTCTAGTGTTATTATGTCTTATTGTTCTGTATTTGATGTTTGCCAAACACACACATGTCAGTATAGAAATATTAACTTAACATGCAACTCAAATTTATAACCTGGAACATCCGTGGCATTAGCTCTCAGACAAAAAAAATTAAAATTCTCAACTATTTGGAAAATTTACAGGCAGATATATGTTTACTACAAGAAACACACCTTTCAGACTCAAAACAAAACACCCTAAGATCAACACAATTCATTCACTCATTTTCAGCAACTTATAATTCAAAACAAAGAGGAGTATGTATTCTGATAAGCAAAAGAATTCAATTTGTTCATAACACAACTGTTTCAGACCCAGAAGGACGTTTTATTATCATAAACATATCAATAAACAATAACCCGGTAACAATTGTCAATGTGTACGGCCCAAACTCAGATGACCCTACCTTTTTCCACTCTTTAGTTTCCTCAATTTCAAATTTCTCTAACTGTCCGGTAATTATAGGAGGCGATTTTAACACTGTAATTGAACCATCACTCGACAGATCCACAAATAATAAAAGAATCTGGCAATCAACTGGCACAATAATACAGTTCATGAAAGATTTTGGACTTGGTGATGGTTGGAGACTACAACACCCAACTGACAGAGAATACACATTTTACTCGCCGGTTCATCATAGTTACTCACGCATAGATTTTTTCCTAACTAGTAATTCAATCATACCAAATATCTCTGAACACAAAATCCACCCCATCAGCATCAGTGACCATGCTCCGGTAACACTCATATGGAACCCAGCTAATTCACATAAACAAATCAGTAGATGGCGCTTTAACATATCTCTCCTCAAAGACCCAGAGTTTGACAGTTATCTTAAAAGAGAGTGGACATCCTTCCTAGAAATAAACGACTCTCCAAAGTTACCAGCTTCATTAATTTGGGAAACGGGCAAAGCAGTACTAAGAGGTAAAATCATATCATTCTCTGTGCATAAAACGAAAGTAGAAAAACAAGAAGAAATCAGATTAGAAAAGAAAATAAAAGAACTGGAAATTTTACATGCAAAAAACCCAACTGAAGAAATATATAATGAACTAAGAAAACAAAAATTCCGGCTAAATGAAATCATTAATAAAAGAACTCAATTTCTAATTCATAGACTCCGTCAAGAGACCTTCCATCATAGCAACAAATCCAGTAAATATTTGGCCAATCAAATCAAAAGAAATAGAGAAAAAACAACAATTGCAACTATTAAAGACTCAGCAGGGAAGCCTACCAACTCTCCACAAGAAATAAATACAATATTTCGAAACTTCTATGCTAAACTTTATTCATCTGATAATAACACAAGACAAGAGGATATTAATTCATTTCTTAATAATATTGAACTCCCCAAACTTAACACAGAACAAATCAGTGCACTGGACAAACCAATCATAGAAAAAGAACTTCATATCGCCCTAAATCAAATGCCGAACAATAAAGCACCAGGACCCGACGGCTTCCCAGCTGAGTTTTATAAACACTTCTGGTCCATTTTATCCCCATTATTCATCAGAGCAATAACCGAAATTAAAGAGAACTCAAGATTACCAGTACACATGAACACAGCAACTATTTCACTCATCCCCAAACCTAATAAAGATCCAACCCTTCCGTCAAATTACCGTCCTATATCACTTATCAACGTAGACATCAAAATACTCAGCAAAGCTCTGGCACATAGAATTGAAAAAATTATCCCATTTATAATCCACCCAGATCAGACAGGTTTCATCAAAGGTAGGCATGCATCCAATAACACACGCAGACTATATGATTTAATCCATTATTCATCACTACAGCAGAAAGACACCCTCATAGTCACTTTAGATGCAGAAAAAGCTTTCGACAGAGTCAACTGGAACTTTCTTTTCACCACACTACAAAAATTTGGCTTTGGGGAGTCGTTTATTAACTGGATTAAGATTTTATACACAACACCTTCAGCCACAGTCAACACCAATGGACTAACATCACAAAGCTTCACACTGCACAGGGGGACTAGGCAGGGATGTCCACTCTCTCCATCTTTATTTACCATCTTCATTGAACCCTTAGCAGCAGCCATCCGCCAGAATCCACTCATCAAAGGAATTCACACACCCCAAACCCAACATAAGATTAGTTTATATGCCGATGATATCTTACTCTTTTTACAAAATCCTCAGTCATCTCTACAAGAAATAACTAAAACCATTGATTCATACTCTAAAATTTCCGATTATGCAATAAACTGGAATAAATCTTTAATCCTTCCACTACATCAATCTAAATGGGATGTGGCAGCCCAGGTATCACCCATTCCTGTATGCACAGGTCACATCACTTACTTAGGCGTTAGGGTTTCCTCCAGGCTGTCAGAGCTGAATGGACTCAATTTCACTCCTTTATTAAAAACAGTAGAAGATGACCTCAATCGCTGGCACAATTTACCAATCTCAATCCAGGGAAGAATATCAATAATCAAAATGACAGTACTCCCTAAAATAAACTACCTATTTTCAATGATCCCAACACAGCCTACTCTCAATTGGTTCAAATCTCTAGACTCCATCATCAACCGATTCTACTGGAAAAATAAACCACCAAGGATAAAATTAAGCACTTTACAAAAACCCAAATCTTTAGGAGGCTTAGAAGCACCACATTTTTACCATTACTCGCTAGCAAACCAACTCCAATACATATATAAATAGACTCACCCCACTCAGGCAGACACCATTTGGCTAGATATAGAACAATCACTTTGCAAAAACATACACATATCAGACATTCCATTTCTTAGTCAGTCCATTAAACATCACTCATGCTTCAAAGCCTTGACAATAGCTTCAGCTCTGACGGCCTGGTGGAAATATTATCAAATCACAAACTCCAATCTGGCTCCATCTAACTTCACCCCACTCTGGAATAACCCTGACTTCACAAGTAACAAAAAAATACTAAATTTTCATAAATGGGCAGATAAGGGTATCACACATATTAATCACATTTTTCAGTCAAACAAACTGGTTCCATTTTCCTACCTAGTCCAGAAGTACGGTATTGGGAGCAATCAATTCTTGACTTATTTGCAACTCAAATCAGCTGTCTTATCTAAAATCAATAACAGAACCATCAATCTTCACCTTCCTTCCGCAGTAGCAGATTTAGTTAATATATCGTCCCCCAAGAAATTACTTTCTAAATTATACAAAATGATAACCAATTCAAATAAAACCTTAAGTTTACCAATAACCAAATGGGAAAAAGACCTTTCTATTGCTCCTGATACCGACTTCTGGACTCAAATTTGTAATAATATTTATTCCATGACTAAAAACGCCAACCTTCAGCTCATACAGTACAAGACCCTTCATAGAACACACTACACTGGGGAAAGGCTGTTTAAAATGGGATTCACATCAGAAACTTGCGTGCACTGCTCACAAAATAGCCCGGACACATATATCCACGCCACATGGCACTGCCCACCCATTAAACAATTCTGGGAAGATGTCACTGAATCCCTATCCCACCTCCTGGGTTGTCACATCCCATTATCCCCTTCACTCTGTCTACTGGGCGATCTATCAACACTTAATCAGGAAATAACAAACAAAAGGATACTCCTCATAGCTCTAGCCATTGCCAAGAAAACTATCTTCTTGAACTGGAAATCCCGAAACACCATTCACATAACACACTGGAAAAATTTGCTTACAGAATACATCTCCCTAGAATATTTTTCATCTCCATATACATCAGAATCGCAACATCCAACATCAGACCTCAGTCAACTCTTACAAATCTGACACACTTATCTTTAAGTATTCACAAAATATTATTCATATTTATATAAGGTATTAGTAACATGAGTGTTTTCATTATTATTATTTTTATTATTATTAATATTAATATTATTATTATTATTATTATTATTATTATTATTATTGTTGTTGTTTTCATTTATTGTATCACTATATCAGAGAAACATTGAAAAGTAATAAATTGATGGGATGATGTTTTGTATGGACGGTAACAGTTTTCTGAAGATTACATCATTAAATATACATAATTAAAAATTTATAAATATAAATAAATTAAAACTGCACCCAACAAATACCACCCATGTTTTTAATGCACCACATATTGATTTTAATGCACCGCACTCTTCTTTTAATGCACCACTTGAATTCAAACTTACATACATCATATGATGTCTACAATGTTGCCTTGAATGGAGAGGAGGAAGGAGGGAAAAAAAAAAAAAAAAAAAAAAAAAAAACAACATGCACACTGACACAGAAGCTCGGATAGGTGTGGTATGTGTTGGGTATGGTTCATTAGTATATTTTCCTGCATACATATATTTAGATAACTACTATTGTGATTATATCATTATTATTATCATCATTATTATTATTATTATTATTAATATTAATAGTAATAGTACTGTTGCCTTCATCACAAAACATCGTCACAAAATATCATTGTTACAACTCAAACTTTACTATTGTTATTAATACTACTATTATTATTATTATTATTATTTATTTATTTATTTATTTATTTATTTTTATTATTATTATTTATTATTATTATTATTATTATTATTTTATTATTATAATTATTGATATTACTGTTACCATCATCACAACATCATACTGTAATCACCATCCTTGGGATTATTGCTGTTATTATTATTATTATTATTATGATTACTGTTATTATTGATATTACTGTTACTGTCATCACAAAATATTAACCGTATCATCACTACCTTTGGTGTTATAGTTGTTACTCCGATTTATGGCCATTTCTATTATTTTTGAACATGCTAATACTACCTATACTGCTACTACTACTTATACATTATTATTATTCAGATTGTCTTGTTCTCATTTCTCATTTATTATCATTGTTGTTGTTTTTTTGTTGTTTTTTGTTGTTGTTAGTATAGTTTTTTGTTTGTTTTTGTTTTTTGTTGGTATTGTTTCTGTTGTTGTTGTTTCTGTTTCTGCATTTACCATGTATGTTTTTGCACTCCAAAAAAAAAAAAAATAATAAAATAAAAAAAATAAATAAATAAAGTAAAATGGTCAGAGCACTCTCTGCTCGCTTTCAAACTAGCTACTGATTGGTAGATGCGTAGGGAGGGAGTGGCTACTCGCTTCACTCGCTCAGGAATCACGAATATGACAAAATAATATTATTTTATATATATTAATTGTATAGCTATAATAGTTGTATCAAATGAATAAGGAAATTATAGTTCCTTTGAATGTATTGCTTAATTTCGTTCGGCTCTGGAAATATAAATACAGTTTTTACTTGGAATTCGTTTTTAATCCCTGGTTTTAAATATATACATGACATAATTTATATATTATTGCTTGAATAAACGTTTAAAAATAGTGCTAAATTTTATAATTAAGGAAATTAAACAGACCTAGGCATTTGTAAAGACATAGTGAAATGTGTCTAATAATTCCAAAAAGAAAGAGAAGCATTGGACATAATCAAAATTTTCGAGACATTTATTTGGAATACCATTTTCTTAACAATTAAGATGCTGCATGTGTTTATCCAGTCTAATCGAAGTGTGCGTCTCTCCCCTGACTTTCCCAACAAAAATCCCACCCGTCTCAGAAAATACATTACTGAGCAATATGAGTTTAGAAGAAGCCTATTAAAATGGTACAATGGCATTGCTCAGTTCAACGTGTTGGGAAATCGGGCTTTTTTTCCCACGTCAGCATTTATTAAAGTGCCCCTATTATGCCTTTTCAAATATGATATTTCATGTAGTGTGCCATGTAGCTGTATGTGAACATAAACTATCTGCAAAGTTGTGACGCCGACAGTGCACGATAAATGAAGTTTTTGTCTATCAAAAAAAAAAAAAAGAGTCGGCTCACATTCGCCTAAACGAGTCGTCAGCAATTCGAATCTTTTTCTGTTACGGCCACACGTCACGAACTACACATTTGCGTAATGTCCGCCCACGTTCTATGTCGAGAACAACTTGCCCGCCCACAAACAGTACGTCTACCATTTTCACGTGGATTACATCATGTCAAGAAGGCGTCCTGCGCTGTGAGAGTGAATTTGTTTTATATGCCCTTCCGAAAGATGAAACTACCAAGAATGAGTGGTTAACATTAATTTTTTCAACAACACCTCAGCAGTCCAATTCCAATCTTGTGTTGTGTTCGCGTCATTTTACTCATGACTGCTTTTCCAATCTTGGGGAGTAACGTTACAATGCGGGATTCACCAAACGCTTGTTTTTTTTAAAAAAGGAACAGTGCCCAGTTTATTTGGACCGGCTTGCTCCTCTGAACTTCTACCTGTAAGTATGATTAATATTTGATGATTGTATTTTCTAGCGATCCTTCAAAATACATCTTTGTGTACGTTATGGTGTGTAACAACCCCGCACATGTCTTGGTAACCGACTAACTTGGTTTCTGTAGTTCTGTTGTTCAGCTGTGAGTGCAATGTAGTCTAAAAATTGTGATTGATGCAGCTTGACTGTCTGTCTGCCTTATTAGTTTAAGTAGTGATAATGATAAACGATGGCTTAACACAGTGTTATGCATTATACAGTGTTGAAGTTCACCACATAGAGGTGTGCCCGGTTCGCTTACAAAAGCAAATTGCAAGCACTTTTAACGGGTAACATATGACACCCACTGAGAAACGTCCTGCTCCAGTCGTGCATATGAAACAGTTTCTTGTCTATGTGCCACAATTGAGGCTATCTTTTCTATGTATTGACAGGTCTCCACAGCTGTCATTCAGTTATGCCAATGGGCGTTTTGTTTTGCGCTGAAGCGGTAGACCAATCATGCAGGACTGCACCATCTGACCAATCACAGCAGTGAGGGCTCACTGAAAGGAGGGGTTTAGAGAGACTGATTCTTCGAACTGCTTCACACGAGTCGTTTACGAATCATTTAGAAACGGGGTAAAATTAAATCTAATTTTGGAGAGAACTAAAGTGTTTTTTGAAGTTGCATTGATGTAAACCTGTTTTAAGAGACTAATACAACAATATTAACTACATTTAAAATGGCATAAAAGGGGCACTTTAAACAGTTAGGCTAATAACGCTCAACATTCAAAAGGTAAATATTATTCAGCCAATAAAGTGTAGGTCTATGTATTTCATAGAAATTGTGTCTAGTACTATAATTACAAAGGTTTAATTGGCATCTTTATTTCAAATGACCCGACCGACTGCGACCCGTATATCATTAAACATATTTTTAGATGACTCGTAACCACGGGTAACCGCAGACACCCGCTCATTTTGGATCAACCCGCGCATCACTGATAGATAGATAGATGGATAGATAGATGGATAGATGGGTAAAAGCAGAGGGTAGAGCATCAAACATAAAACCTATAAGACAAATCAAATGGATCAAAGGAGAAGATAGAGATATGGATAGGTGGACTGATATGATGACAGGGCTGGCTAAATCCGGCCCTGGTTTGTATTTTTTCAAAAAATTGACAAAATGTATAGGCTGAGACTTGCGTGCTACAAATAATGAATGGACTTGAAAATGTTAAAAATGATTTTCAAGCATTTATACCTGTGCCATCCTCGATATGTTAACTTAATATCCTGATGGCCAGCTAAACTTTTTCCCCACACCAAGACTCTGAAGATTAATTCTCAGTTCCACAGGTTTATTGGAGTTAAGGAAAATAGTGAAACTGCAACACACACAAGAGCAATGACAAATTACACATAAATAAAGTCTAATTTGCACAATTACTGTTGCATTTTGTTTGTACTCATTTTAACACTAATAAAGAAATACATGTGAACTACATTCTGGTCATTATAGCACCTTTACTGTGCAGCTCGTAACAAACGAACACGAGAGAGCCAGCATATGCATAGCCGACGTGAGTTCAAACCATCGGCAGATTACACTCTACAAATGTACAATTATTGTCAAAAATAACGGATAATACTTCCATAATAATCTCACAAAACAAAGTATACATACCGACGATGCTACGTCAGACATGAGAAGTAGACAGATGCGATGAAGCGCCATGAAAATAAACTCGAGCAAACCGCTGAAACGCACATGAAGTGCGTGAGTATTTACTTCCCAACTATGGATCGCGTAATAGGACATTAGCACAGCGCGATCTTAAAGTGACCATGACCTAAATACAAACACATACGAAATGCATATTCCTGGAACACATTAGAACTCTGAAATGCTGACTAAAAGTAAAGCATGTTAATGTAACTTTAAACTTAATGCTTATTTAAGTTTTCTTACTCATAACAAAACACTCCCCGCTTGACGTGGCCACACGTCACCCCACAGTCCATGCACAGTCCATTTTTTTTTGAAACAGTCCATTACTGTGCCTCTGGAGGTAGAAGGAGAACTATTTCATTGACTGGCCTGAGAAAGAGGCTAGTCCCGCCTGGTTTGATGATCTTCACCTCAACCTGGCGCACTTTCCCATCTTTGCTAGGGAAGGCCTGAGTAATCAGTCCAAGAGGCCATTCATTCCTAGGTGCTTGAATGTTCTTAAGGAGAACAACGCTTCCAGACTGAATGTTTGGCTGAGTGGACTGCCATTTTTTGCGGGCCTGCAGTGTTGGGAGGAATTGTTTCCTCCAGCGGTCCCAGAAGGTGTTGGACAGGTGCTGAACCTGCCGCCACTGGGACTTGTAGAGGTCTGCAACTCCAAACTCACCAGCAGGAGCAGGCACAATGTTCGTCTTTTGTGTGAGAAGAGCAGCTGGTGTAAGTATGAACGAGTCATCAGGGTCCATGGTCACTGGAACAAGTGGCCTGGCGTTGATGATCGCTGCAACTTCTGCCATGAAAGTCACCAGCACTTTGTGGGTGAGCTTGTCTTTCAGCTGGAGGAACATTGCGTCCAGAATCCTCCTAGCCAGCCCTATCATTCTCTACCCTTAATCCACCCCAATGGGATGCATGTGGGGGATTAAAGGACCAGATGCAACCCTTGTCTGTGAGGTAAGTCTTTCCAGCAGTGCTGTCAATGTTTGAGGCTATCTTCAGTTCCTTACAGGCACCAATGAAGTTTGTGCCGCGGTCGGAACGAATGTATTTGACCGGCCCACGTATTGAAAGGAAGCGCCGTAGCGCATTGATGAAGCTAGAAGTGTCGAGAGATTCTATGACTTCAATGTGCACAGCTCTTATACTCATGCACGTAAAGATCACCGCCCACCTTTTTACTTTGAGCGAAGCCGCCTCTGGTCTTGCGTGAGGAGACGTTCCATGGGCCAAACACATCAAGACCCACACTGGAGAACGGAGGATCTGTTGAGAGACGATCAGCTGGCAGGTTAGCCATTTTCTGGATGTTGAGCGGAGCTCTGAGCCTTCTGCATGTTATGCATTGGTGGATAATGCTGCTTACTCTTTTCTTCCCTCCGACTATCCAAAGACCAGCTGAACGGACCGCCCCCTCAGTAAAGTGACGGCCTTGATGATGAATTTGCTCGTGGTGGTGTCTGATGAGCAAAGTGGCGATGTGATGCTGGCCAGGAATAATCAGGGGAGTCTTTTCACCCTGAGCGAGACTTGAATGATGAAGACGGCCTCCAACTCTGTGAAAGCCGTGTGTGTCAATGAACGAGTCCAGATTTCTGAGAGGACTTGTTTTTGGCATCCTTTCCTGTTTTAGAATGCACTTTATCTCTTGGCTGTAGACTTCCTGTTGAACTGCTTGGATGATTACAGTTGACGCTTTCTCTGATTCCTCAACTGTGAATTCAGCTTTGCAGTAATGCCAGCCCTTGCATACTCTGTTCTCTCTGTTAGCTGTCTTGAAATGACAGGCTATGTGAACGAGGCGAGTGACTGCACGAGTTAATGACTTCCAGGTAGAGAACTTAGCAAAGCGTTGTGAATCCAGTTGCTTGTTTGAGGCTTTAGTGCTTAAGGCGGACACCAGAGGGCGGATGTCTGGGTCTGTGCTCGGGTCAACAAGGTCATAAGGGCATGCAGAAATGCTGGGCTCCGACTTGGAGAGAAATTTGGGCCCACTCAGCCAGTTGGTGTGTTTCAGTTGGCCAGCAGGGACGGAACGCGTTGCGTGATCTGCAGGGTTCAGGTCTGTTGGCACGTAGCGCCACTGGTCTGGTCGGCAGGATCTTCGGATGCGTAACACCCGGTTGCTCACATAGACATAAAAGCGCCTGGTCTCATTGCAAATATAGCCCAAGACTACTTTACTGTCTGAGAAGTAGGTTACGGCATCAAGCTGTAGGTCTAGTTCTGCTGAGACCAGGTCTGCTAACTCAACAGCAAGCACTGCTGCACAGAGTTCAAGTCTTGGCACTGTGTGTTCAGGGCAGGGGGCCAGCTTGGCTTTGCCCATTACAAATCCAATCTGGTTGTTGCCATTACTGTCTGTCACTTTCAGGTAGCACACAGCACCGATAGCTTTGACTGACGCATCACAGAACACACACAGTTCTCTTCTTACCGCTGCTGACGGTGAGGTTTCCGTGTAGCGCCTTGGGATGGAAAGCTCAACGAGCTCAGACAGAGAGGCTCTCCATGACGTCCAGGCATCTTCCATGGCTGGAGGTAAGGGCGCATCCCAATCACCGTTCTCCACTGTGAGCTCTCGTAGGATAGCCTTGCCTTGGATTGTGACGGGTGCAACAAATCCAAGTGGGTCGTAGAGGCTATTGATTGTGGATAAGATACCCCGCCGGGTGTAGGGCTTGGTCTCACTGGAGACATTAAAAAGGAAACAGTCTGTCTTGAGATTCCAGTCAAGCCCGAGGCTGCGCTGCAACGGCAGCGCGTCTGTGTCGAGGTCAAGGTCTTTGAGGTCACTCGCATGGTCACTGGATGGAAAGGCGTCCATGACCTCTTTGTTGTTCGCTGCAATCTTGTGAAGTCTCAGATTCGACTTGGAGTGCACATCCTGTGTCCTTTTTAACAGGCTGATAGCAGCTTGAACTGTGGGCAGGGACTTCAACCCATCATCGACATAGAAGTCATGCAACACGAAGTGCTGCACATCTGGGTCGACGTGGAACTCACTGCCTTGAACAGACTTGTGCAGACCATGAATAGCCACTGCAGGTGAAGGGCTATTGCCGAAGACGTGGACGTTCATCCGGTAATCCACGATGGCTTTGGAGAGGTCATTGTCCTGGAACCAGAGAAAGCGTAAGAAGTCACGGTCTTTCTCTCTTACCCGGAAGCAATAGAACATCTGTTCTATGTCGGCTGTGACGGCGATGGCCTCTCTTCTGAACCGAATCAGCACTCCCAGTAGTGTGTTATTCAGGTCAGGACCCGTTAACAGCACGTTGTTGAGTGATACGCCGTTGCATTGGGCACTGGAATCGAATACCACACGGATTTTCTTAGGTTTTTTCGGATTATACACCCCGAACGTTGGCAAGTACCACCTTTCTTCATCTGAACTGAGAGGGGGGGCTAACTCTGCATGACCGTTCCGAAACATGTTGCCCATGAAGGCGAGAAAGTGGTCTCTCATCTCAGGCTTTTTCTCAAAGTTACGCTTGAGAGACATGAGACGCCTCAGCGCCTGTGGCCTGTTGTCTGGGAGCCGTGGGCGTGGGCTCTTGAAGGGTAATGGAGCCACCCAACTGTTGTTTGGGTCTTTTTGTAGTCCTTCATCCATTATCTCCATGAACATTGTATCTTGAATGGAGGGAGCCACCTGGTTGTCATCCCTGGTCCGCCTGAACACTGTGCATCCAAGGTGGTCGGTTTCACAGATAGGCTGGTCCTCAGGATACGCTGGAGGCTCACTGGTGGCCTGGGTGTTGCTGAACCTCTCCTTCACATGGAACACGTTGGGGCACGCATCAAAGAGAGTGGGCTGTTGCAGCTCTGTGGTGTTTGTATGGAACGTGCTAATCGTCAGTGGCCTGTGAACATTACCTAGGCACACATTTCCAACAATGACCCACCCCAGGTCTAACTTCTGTGCGTAAGGCAGGTTGTGAGGGCCATTGACCTGTTTGCAGACTTTATGCACTCTAATAATGTCTCGTCCTAAGAGAAGCATAATGGGGGCTTGCGGGTCAATGTCAGGGATGAGGTGTGCCACTGACCTTAGATGAGCATGATGAAGAGCTACTTCGTGGGTTGGAATCTCCTCTCTGTTGTTCGGTATATCGTTACATTCAATGAGGCTTGGCAACGAGACGCGAACAGTTCCATCCAAAGACTCCACTTCATAGCCACTGGCCCTTCTGCCTGCTGATGATTTCACTCCGGCACATGTTCTCAGTGTGTAAGGAGCGCTTGGACTTTGGTCGTTGAACATGTCGAAGAACTGTGAGTGAACCAGTGACCTGTTGCTCTGCTCGTCCATGATCGCATACAGTTTCACAGCTTTTTCTCTGTGACCAGCTGGGAACACTTTTACGAGGCATATTTTTGAGCAGGAGCGGTCTGTGAGTTCCCCTCCGCAGACTTTCGTGCATTTGTTGGTGACCTGAGACTGCGGTGAAGCTTCATCCTCCTCCCCGCCGTGCTCAGCAGTAGGGCCAGCCCTCTGCTGCCAGGGTGCAGCTCCAGGGTGAAGCGCTGTGTTGTGTCTGTCGCTCTTACATTCAAAACACTGGACATTGACTTTGCAGTTCTTTGCAATGTGAGACGAGGAAGAAAGACATTTAAAGCACACATTGTTTTCTTTGAGGAGTGTCTTGCACTCGTCAATGGGCTTCTCTCTGAATGCCCGGCACTTACGGAGAGGGTGTGGCTTTTTATGCAACAGACACAGTTTGTCGCCTTCGTCGGATTTTGTTGGAGGCTCGCCCGTGTCAGATGTGGCTCTGGGTGACACCTCTGTCTTGTGGACGGAGACTTCCCGCTGTCTGTTGGGCTTCCACACTGTCTTCTCTGTCCTGGGGGCCATGTCTGTGTTGCCGATGAGGCTGAAGCTTGGGTCATTTGCAATGCGAGCCTGCTCGCTGACAAAATCGGCAAAGAAGCCAAAGGAAGGATAGCTCACATGGTTTTGACGCTTGTAGGATGCACCAGCTATCACCCACTTGTCCTGGAGACGAGGCGGGAGTTTCTGTACAATCGGGTTGACGCCTCTCGACGTGTCCAGGAAAGCCAGGCCTGGTAAGTCCCCTTCAGCCTTAGCGGCCTGCAGTTCCATTAGCAGATCACCCAGCTTTGTCAGGTTAGATCCATCTCGGTTTACTATTTTCGGAAAGCTGTCAATGCGTTTGAACAGAGCATTTTCTATTGCTTCAGCTGAGCCATATGTTTGCTCGAGCCTTTCCCAAGCCATGGCCAGTCCTGCTTCTGGACGATTGATGTGTATTGCTCTTATCTGCTCAATATGCTCTGCTGACTCCTTACCGAGCCACTTTAGCAGAAGATCCATCTCCTCGCTAGGTTCCAGGCTAAGGCCTCTGATGGCAGTCAAAAAGGAACGCTTCCATGCTCTGTAGTTTTGGGGTTTGTCATTGAATTGAAGCAAGCCTGTAGCTACAAGCTCACGGCGGGCTAGATACCTGACAAAGTCATTTATGTGTGAGCCGCCTTCATTTATGTATGAGCTGCCATCATTGTAGTCTGGCGGTATGGCATGGTGTGCGGGAGGAGGCTGGGTGTGGTGATTTTGTATTCTGAAGTGGTGTACTAGAGAAGCATGCTCACCACTGGATTTGATGTAAGGTAGACTAACATCTCCAGGCGTCCTGTTGAATGGCTTGTGGCTGTCCTCGTATGTGCTGATGTAAGGCTGCTGTGAGATGAGATGATGTGTAGCAGTATTGTTCTGTTGTGGATAGAAGGGACAGGCTTCAGGCTTTAGTGGTGGAGGTGACACGTTGTGGTTAAGGACAGGCGCTGTCTTTGCTCGTGTGTCACCGTTATCACATGACTTAAGTTCTGAATCCCTTTCTTTTAGTTGATCAAGCACATACTGCCTTGTGCGTTGTGAGGCTTCTAAAGGAACAGAGTCTTTGTTCAGGTCACAACTATGTTTCTCGCTCTTTATATCAGCAGCAGCTTCAAGTGCCTCTGCTTCTGCAATGGCTGCAGCAGCCTCTTTTTTATGTTTTAGCATTTCTATAGACACTTCCAATTTAGCTTGTTGTAGCCTCAGATTAGCTTCCTCTTCAGCATAGCATAGGCGTGCCTTTGCTGCTTCGGCTCTCGCTCTTGCTCTGACTGCTGCAGACCCCGCTGACGATGAACTGGATCTCACTGAACAACATACTTGCGAGCGTGTCCTTAACGATGCACTGTATGGGTTCTCCTGTGTTGCTGTATTTTCATGCAAACTCTCCTCTCTAGCCTGTAGCTCGGTGGCGCGCGCTGCTGCAGTAGCACTTGACTGTAGAGTATGGTCCGTTGATCGTCCACTGAATGCTTGTGACGACGACATGTCGGCTAGCTTCCAACTTGCTCTGCTTTATCTCGTTTGCTTGATAGACGTCGTTTCACTGTGCCATCCTCGATATGTTAACTTAATATCCTGACGGCCAGCTAAACTTTTTCCCCACACCAAGACTCTGAAGATTAATTCTCAGTTCCACAGGTTTATTGGAGTTAAGGAAAATAGTGAAACTGCAACACACACAAGAGCAATGACAAATTACACATAAATAAAGTCTAATTTGCACAATTACTGTTGCATTTTGTTTGTACTCATTTTAACACTAATAAAGAAATACATGTGAACTACATTCTGGTCACTGCACCTTTACTGTGCAGCTCGTAACAAACGAACACGAGAGAGCCAGCATATGCATAGCCGACGTGAGTTCAAACCATCGGCAGATTACACTCTACAAATTTACAATTATTGTCAAAAATAACGGATAATACTTCCATAATAATCTCACAAAACAAAGTATACATACCGACGATGCTACGTCAGACATGAGAAGTAGACAGATGCGATGAAGCGCCATGAAAATAAACTCGAGCAAACCGCTGAAACGCACATGAAGTGCGTGAGTATTTACTTCCCAACTATGGATCGCGTAATAGGACATTAGCACAGCGCGATCTTAAA
This sequence comes from Garra rufa, assembly GCF_049309525.1. NCBI lineage: Eukaryota > Metazoa > Chordata > Actinopteri > Cypriniformes > Cyprinidae > Garra > Garra rufa. The sequence continues at coordinate 40,613,231 of NC_133373.1, forward strand.
GTGACCATGACCTAAATACAAACACATACGAAATGCATATTCCTGGAACACATTAGAACTCTGAAATGCTGACTAAAAGTAAAGCATGTTAATGTAACTTTAAACTTAATGCTTATTTAAGTTTTCTTACTCATAACAAAACAATACCATAAATAAAACAGCTTGTGAATACTCACGTAACGTTATGTACTTAAGAAAAATCAACACGTTAACCTAGTTGGAGCCCATAATGATTGGGGGCCTATACTTTTGTGAGCAAAAAAGTCAGAATTGTGAGATTCTAAAGTAAATGTAAAATGTTATAGGTTAAATAGTATTTTATGCTGTAACTGTGGGGCTAATACAATATGCCCCCAATAAACTGCATATGTGAATATTATGTAGACCTATTGTTTAAATCAAATGTATGCTTTAAAAGTAGAGTATTCATAGCAGTTTTCATCCATAGTCTGTCCATTTAAACATCTGTGTTTAGCTTCAAATGGAGTCTTTGATGACAGTATTCTATAAAAATGATTTGCATTCAGATTTTGACATCCAAAAATACATTTGTTTTGTCTTATTCCATGGATTTTACCCATTTCCCTCCACTTGCCACCAGAATGCGCACACAGCTACAAGTTACAAGTTACGTAACTGTGACGTCTACTCAAAATTGGTCTATTGTCAAACAAATAAAGTCATGTCCAAAATCTTCAATATTTTTTTAAGCAGTTTACAAAAACAGTTTATACTTTGCATAGAAATAGATGTTGCCCGCTGTTTTGCTACTCCTTGACATAAAAATATAAAAATTAGTAATATAGAGAGATAGTAAATTATAAATAACAGCAAACTAATTTGCAAATATGTAATGTAACCTTGAACAAAGAAAAACAGATTTGTTATGGAAACACAAGAAAAACTCGATTACGGAATGTCTATTTACACTAAATACAAATACATGTGATTGGGCTAGTCAGCACTGCAAAAGATGAATGCCAAACAACAGCTCTAGTGGTGTAGATAATAAAGTGCATGCTGTAGTCTTTTTGATGCAATCGATCCAAGTTTGAATCCTCCTTTTGCCAAATGTTTTTTTTCTTCCGTTTTAAATCTCATATCACATCTGAAGTGCATTTGATTTCAATAAAAATGAAGAATGTTGCAAAGTTAGCCGCTGTTGCTGTATGTCCCAATTAATCTTCGTCAAACAGATTGAGAGTGCTGGTTCATTTTGAACTATTGCCAGCTCCATGAAACATGAAGCATGTCACAATTGTGTTTTTTAACGGCTCTGCTTCTGACAACAGGACAAATGGATTTGAAAAGGTTTTTTTTTTAAGTGTTAAAGTGTTACAGACCATATTCTTTTACAAGTAATTACAAGTTTCAGTTTTAAACTCGCCATAAAAATTCCTTCCAAGGAAAACCTTAGAACCCCCTTTCAAAAACATTGCTTCCAGCAACCCCCCGATGCTCTCTGAATGCCCACTTGGGGTGGTGCCACCCCTGGTGAGAAACATTTTTTAGGGTTTTAGACATTGACTGAATACAACATTTTAAAATGACATGATTTTGACATACCTGCTTCAGTGATTGTCATAAATGACCACAGGTACACAAGAAAGAGCATTTCTCCACAAAAAAAATCCCTGTGCTCAAAATACAAGTGTTGTGAATTTTCTCTTCCTGCAGATCTGTTCACTAAGTTTCAGCTTTCAGTTGCTGAAATGCAAAAAAAATACTTCAATTCAAGTTTGACATGAATTACCAGTTTTAATAATAAGCTGCAACAGGCCCATTTGTTGTTTCCTGGTCAGATGTGAATAAAACCAGACCACATCTACTCATGCTTAATATTTCAGTAGCTTATTAAGTGCTAATCCTTGTTTATTAATACAAACACAAAGATGTCAATAAAGGCCAGAACACACCAAGCCGATGGTCGGCTGTTATAGGTTAGAGTGGGCTCGGTTTACTTAAGTTGACAAAACATTTAACCCAACCAGCTGGGTCAAAATAACCCATCATGTGTTCTATCCAAAATTTACCCAGAGCAGGGTTGTCAATAACCCAGGTCGGGTTGTTTTTAACCCAGCATTTTTATACAGTTTGCTGTGGTCTCGCAGGTTTGTTTCCCTTGATGTTGTTCCCTCAACATAAAATATTGGGGCCACGACTTCACATAAGGATGTCGTTACCTCAACAAAATTATCTTGTGGCCATGACATTTTATCACGTTCCCACAAAATAATATATCGTGGCCACGACAAAATTAAGTAAACCGGAGATGTCTTCTTCAGGTCACTGTAGTGTCACAGTCGTGTATTGGAGGTGAAGTGGTGGAGATCCAAACAGAAGCCGGGAAAATGGAATACAAACAAAAGCACTTTAAGAAAAAACAAACATAAATCCGGGAGCACACACGGGAGAAAACACGAAGTAACTTCATCGACGGACAAACGGGGAGTGCAAACACAGAACCTTAAATACACAAAGGACAGGGCGTGGTTACAAACGAGATAACAAGATAACAAGGGGGAAATAGGAATGTGGGCATGACTAGACAAAATGAGACAGAACTAAAGGGGGAGACAAGGACTAAACCATTTAAACTAGAAACAGAGGGGGAAAAACACTAGGAAAACAGAACAAATCACAGACATAATCCTGACATGTAGTGCCATGGCAAATAATTTTTTTGCTTCAGTTTTGAAAGTGAGGGCTTTGCAGAAGCCAGAGTAAGCGCTGATTCCGTTTACAGGATTCACTGAAATGGCAGCTAAAAGCAGGAAATTGTCACGACGTGCAGGGAATGAGGATCCAGATGGAGACACGGGGAGGCAGGAATGCAAAATAACACTTATTTAATAAATAAGAGAACATAAATCCAGAGAACAAACAACGCGTTGAAACTTTACGACCGGAGAACGGGAATGAGGAACCAAGGACTATTTAAACATAATCAAAGGGGAGTGGACACTAAACAAGACAGGTGTACACAATCCAGGATAGCGAGGGGAAGTTCAAATATGGGTAAACCAAATAACCTGAACCAAAGGGGGAGACAAAGGAAGAGACCAAAACATTGGAAACAAAGGCGGAAAACTCTAGGAAAACAGTGACAGAAAGTACAACATTCTGACACTATGCCCCCCTCCGAAAAAGGCGCGTCTCAGGGGGCCATGGTCGGATCAGGGAGCACAGAAGGCCATGGTGGATCAGGAAGCTCAGGAGGCCATGGCTGGACAGACAGTTTAGGGGGCCATGGCAGATCACCGAGCTCAGGAGGCCATGGCCGAGCAGACATTTCATGAGGCCATGGTGGTGCAGACAGTTCAGGAGGCCATGGCAGATCACGGAGCTCAGGAGGCCATGGCCGAGTAGACAGTTCAGGAGGCCATGGCAGGTCAGAGAGCTCGGGAGGCCATGGCAGAGCCGACAGTTCAGGAGGCCATGGCGGGTCAGAGAGCTTGGGAGGCCATGGCGGAGCAGACAATTCAGGAGGCCATGGCGGGTCAGAGAGCTCGGGAGGCCATGGCGGAGCAGACAGTTCAGGGGGCCATGGCAGATCAACCTCCACGGCCTTGGACTCATCCCTTGGCCCGGCCTCTACGGCTGCAGGTATAAAGTAGCCCCTCCCCCAAAATTTTCTTGGGGACAATTAGGGGGTTGCAAGCCATTATGTTCTCTGAAGGGAGCTCGGGGTGAGCAGGCTCTGGACAGCGCTCGGGGCGAGCAGGCACCCAAGGGCGCTCTGGAGGCGCGGACACTTGAGGGTTGGGCGAGACCAGTGGAGATTCAGGTATGGTGGCCATCTTGTCCAGGGATTCGGAAGAGACCGTCATCTTGGTTGGGGACTCAGGCTTGGCAGCCATCTTGGCCGAGGACTCAGGGAGCACAGAATCAGGGATCAGGGAGCACAGAAGGCCATGGCGGTTCAGGATGCTCAGGAGGCCATGGCAGATCACGGAGCTCAGGAGGCCGTGGCCGGACAGACAGTTCAGGAGGCCATGGCAGAGCCGACAGTATAGGAGGCCATGGCGGGTCAGAGTGCTCAGAAGGCCATGGCCGGACAGACAGTTCAGGAGGCCATGGCAGATCACGGAGCTCAGGAGGCCATGGCCGGACAGACAGTTCAGGAGGCCATGGCGGGTCAGAGAGCTCGGGAGGCCATGGCAGAGCCGACAGTTCAGGAGGCCATGGCGGGTCAGAGAGCTCGGGAGGCCATGGCGGAGCAGACAGTTCAGGAGGCCATGGCGGGTCAGAGAGCTCGGGAGGCCATGGCAGAGCCGACAGTTCAGGAGGCCATGGCGGGTCAGAGAGCAAGGGAGGCCATGGCAGAGCAGACAGTTCAGGAGGCCATGGCGGGTCAGAGAGCTCAAGAGGCCATGGCGGAGCAGACAGTTCAGGGGGCCATGGCAGATCAACCTCCACGGCCTTGGACTCATCCCTCGGCCTGAGATTTTCCTCCCTTTTCCTCCCTTCCCCTTTTTACTTTTCTCTTTATGATGTATATGTATGTAACTAATGTGTGATGCATTAAAAAGCCAGACATGTAGTGCTAATCAGTGGCAAGAAATTCAGGGTAAGCTGAAGATAAAATGACCCCGGCCACCCAACGCACCCACCCGCAGCCAATCCGAGCCACATAGAACAGGGTCACAGATGGGATTCTGCCGAGGCGGCCATCTTGACCGGGAACTCAGGCACAGCGGCCACCTTGGCTGGGGATTCAGGCACGGCGGCCATCTTGGCCGGGGACTCTGGCGTGGCAGCCATCTTGGGTGCAGACTCTGGCGTGGCAGCCATCTTGGGTGCAGACTCATGCTGCCTTCATGTGCTATCGTATTTATGGTAAATACCAAAATCCGACATCGAAATTGCACATGAACATCCACTCACGTTGTAATTTCCACTGGAAAGCTCGAAAAAATTTTTGATGCCCGAGCTGCCGAGATGGGATAAACTTTGACCTTTCAACATGGCGGACCGCAACGAAACTATACTGGGGTGTGTTTCCCAAAAGCATCGTAAGCACACTATGGTCATAAGTTCCGTCGTTACCAACATAGTTCAACAATTCGGTGTTTT
>NC_133373.1:40618806-40658249 GCF_049309525.1 Garra rufa
AAACAAACAGTAGCCTACACAACAAGAATAGAGAAGGTAGTGTTACTGTTTTTTAAGAAAACAAGAAGTTAGTCAATTAGTATTGTGCAAGTCTAAAAGGAGCATATTTTTTTAAAGAAAATAATTAGAATAGAATGCTAGAGTTAGAGGAACTTTATCATATTATAATTATTATTCCTTGCAATTATTATAACCCTGCCTGGTTATTTATAAAGTATCCAAGATACATTATCAGTAAAATTACAAAGTTCTTGTGGAGCATATCTTAACATGTCATTATATATAAGACTGGAGCAATGATGTTGAAAATTCGGCTTTGATCACAGAAATAAATTATATTTTAAAATATATTCAAATAGAAAACATTAAGTTATTGTAAGAATATTTTACAACATTTTATTTTTTTTATACTTTGGATCAAATAAATGCCTTTGTGAGCAAAAGAGATTTCATTTAAAAACAATCTTACAGATCTCAAACATTTGAATGGTAGTGAATTCATATACCTTGTAAAGTCCTAAAAAAAACCTTCTGTAAGACCTTATGTATGACAATGTTCTGCCACAGCCATTTTCACTACATTGGAAGTATGTCGTGGAACTGGTTACATTGTGCACTGCACGTAAATGTGTAAAAAGAGACTTTGTGTCCCCGGCAATCTGCCTTTTGCATCTAAAGCAAATATATGCCATCTGTAGTAAGTTTTGTGTGAAACCAGTTCTAGTAACTTACGAATTCTCTGTAGTACTTTAGGAATTTTAGCCTAAGGCCGATTTTTGGAATCAGGCAGTTTATGGTCCCCTCATCTAAAAGCAAAAAACTCTCCTCATCAATTGCCTGTTCTGAAAAACAAAAACACAAAACACAATTTTTTTATTCACCTAACATATGACACTTCGAAAGTTAACCAAAAACTAAACACCCAAAAGGTAATTACATGTCAGTTTTTTGTTGGTCAATATTTCTAAAGCTTAGTATACATAACGTAAATTAGGACTGCCAAATTAAAATTTAATTTTAGTGGCCTAATAGTTAGGGAGTCGGACTTGTAACCTGTTGTGAACTTTTCTCAGAGACCAGGAGACGTTTGGATATCTTGAAGCAGAAGTTTCTCTTTATTGAGATCCTAGCTGTTCGTTCGCTGCAGTCATCAAAATTCGTCTACTAAGGCATATACATTACAGTTTATATAGGTATATAAACTGTAATGTATATGCCTTAGTAGACGAATTTTGGAAAAACGAATTCTGGAAAGGTTTCCAGGGGGAGAGGAAAACATAGAGGTGGAGTCAATCTAAACAAAGCATGCAAATGCAGTACAGATAGTCAGCCTAGTAGGATTTTCCCGGCTTTGATCTATTTAGCATTCAAATGCAAAGGGAATAAACAAAAGGACACAGTTGTACTTTGAGCTTAGATTTCACACTTAATAAGAGAAACCTGCCAGATGTTCAGGAACTGCTTAAAGACATAAGGTTCCTGTCTCAGGGTCTGGTTTGTCTGCTCTTAGAAATCACAATATGCATTACTTTTCTGTTTAGGCAGTTATATTGGAATCTAGGCAGTTATATTGGAATCTATGTTTAACCTTTTATAAATTTGTAATCCTACAATCCCCTCTTTGAGAGTTCTAATAACTCTCACATAATACAAATTTAAACATTTAAAAGTTCGTTCTTGTAACCTTTGATTGTTACAGGCACATAGTACTTGCTCTGTGGTGATTGTTTGTAACGGCATGTTGACACAGAAACAAACATGCAGCTAGGGCCCGTTAAGTTCTTACGGGTAATAGTCTTTTCTGGTTGGACCAGTTATTTCCTTGTGATGGTCGTGGGTCATTTGCTGAATGAAACACTTGATACTGTGGACGCATAGATAGTACACCAGTAGGAGAATCAATAGCAGAACTGCTATTTCCTTGATCCACAGCCAGGGTTTCCCTAACAAGTTTCCAAACCATGAAGAACTATCTTCAGTCATCTGGTGTAATTTTGCTGAAAGATCAAGAATGTCTTGTTGGATTTTGTTGCGATGTTCATGGTGATTACTAGAATGGCGATCTTGATCATGTTGATGGATGACTGAAGTTCTCTCATGTGATTCTCTGCGTTGTGTTTTTTTTTTTTTTTTTTTTTTATGTTCTGTCTTCCGTGACAGTTGGCTCGGCAGTAGGTCTTTGTAGCTTTATACACAGGTGAGGGAGTCGACGTGTATAGGTCTCAGGAGCGCCATCCAGGGGTATCTGCACAGATTAAGAAAGAAAACAAAAGACGACAGAGCAGTATTTGCTGTAAAAGACTTCAAACGCTAGAGTTTTATCCTCTGTTCAATCTGAGTCTAGTCTTGTTCTTGCTTCTTTCCCTAGTTCTTAATTCCCGAGACACCTAAAGAAACAGTGAGGTGAGGATGGACTAGTGAATGGGGAAGGCTTATGAGGAAATGTTCACCTTCAGGGTTAACCCCCGACGCCTGTTGCATTCGGTTCTTCCCTGGGCTCCTCACTGGTCTGTGTGTCCTATCCTATCCCTGTAGGTGTTGTGCACACTGAATAGTGTGAGACATGAGTTCCTAATGTAGAACCAAAATACATGTATTTCCAAAACAATGCTACAAAACTACATTTCTGTCCTCTAATTAAACATCAGTCCTGGTAGACATCATAACAGAGGATGGGTGACTGAATAGAAAATTCTGGTATGGCTGTGAGTGTTCTTAACCAAATGTCCCCAAGTTTGGGGGGAGTGATATTCAACTTCCCTTTGTTCTGTTAACAAAGAGTCTTTCATCTTTGTTGTAGATTACTGGGGTAATTAAGAATTCACAGCCTTAACGGTTAGCACCTCAGCAAGCTGCCCAGTGAGTTTGGTGTAGTGGGGAGGTGCTGTTTTAGCATTGCTAGCAGACTGTGTAAAAGCTGATTTACATTGGTCATTTCTTTTACGTATTTTTTTGTTTTTCCTGCATTCTTTCATCCTGTGTCCAGGTTTACCGCAGTAATGACAACTACCCTCTCTCTTAGGACATTTACTTTCCTGTCGGTTCTCTGTTTTCAACTTAAAGGAAGCTGCTGCAATCTTTACTCTGGCTTTAACATCAGAGTTTCTTTCCCAAGTAGCTAACCTGTCCAAGTTGCTTTGCAGGGTTCTATTGGACCATGTGAGATCTTAGAAAGGCAGTGCATTTCTATATTCAATTAAAAGGCCATCAAACCATGTACGAGCTAGTGGTCCTTTATCATCTAGCACCTTCTCTGGAGTATCAGCTATTCCACTGTATGCTGCAGCTGACTGACAAAACCTTTCAGTGTACTCACTTACAGTTTCATCCTTCTTTTGCACACAGTTAGTGATTCTGGACCAGTCTGTTTTGGGTCCTATGGTATTCTTTAGAATTTTTAAAACACCTTCTCTCAAATCGCCTTTACTGGCATGTTGTAGTTCAGAAGTAACAGCAGACTCAAAACTGTTGAATTCAGATTCAGTTAGAATTTGTGACATCAGCTGTGTGACTTCTGCTAACGACATGTCATAAAGACGCATTTTGCTGTTCAATGTTCTTCTAAATTCTGAAAAATGTGTGCGTGCTGAAGGTAAGCTCTGGGACAATCTCTCTATGTCTTTAGGTCTTAGCGCTTTGGCAACCATTTGTACTGGGACAACAGAAGAGTTTGGAGAAACACCTTCAATTTTCTCAATTCCCTGAGATCTTCTCCTAGCACCACATACCTTCACTGAATTCACTGCATCTTTCTCCCTTGTTACAGTATTGCCACTGTCTTCTGGTCTACATGAAGACTGTAAGTCAGGATAGCTTTCATCTGACTGTTGGTCTTTTGAATCACTTTTGGTTGAAGCCTGGTTATAGCCCACCTTTTTAGTGAAACGGGACAATCTAGTGTGCAGCTGTTGGTTTTGTTCTTTCAACTTAGTGATACACTGAGCTTGTTCTTGTGCTAATGATAGTGTAAATTCTCTGTGGCAGCAGATAATGCCTTTTAGGTTTTTCTTTCGGATACATGTTCCGAGTACCTTTTTGCATTCTTCAATTGACCAAACTTTATCTGGATCAATACCAAATTTCTTTGTCAAATCAAATTTTACTGACTCAGTCACTATTGAGTCCATATGCTCTCCTAACAATGATTTAAACTCATCGTCTGTCCATAATGGCGTAGCTAGTCCACCTTTCTCTGTGGTTGGAATTAGCCTAGCATTCTTTCTAACCATTTTTCAAGTTTCTTTGCTACCACGCAATCACAACACTAAAACTTCTCTGATCAACAGAGGGTACGCTTGTTAACACAGATCAACTATTGTTAACCTTCCCTGAATTAACAGAGGACAACACAAACTACTAGCACTTTATGCTAAACTTCTCTGCCAAAACAGAGGATAACAAATTTTAGCACTTTAATGCTAAACTTCCCTGCTTAAAACAGAGGATAACAGATATTAGCACGTAATGCTAAACTTCCCTGGGTGAACAGAGGATAACCAATTCTTCCCTGCCAAAAAAACAGAGGGTGAACAAATATTAACGTAATGTTAACCTTCCCTGAGTGAACAGAGGATAAACAACTTTAGCACGTAATGCTAAACTTCCCTGAATTAACAGAGGGTAACTTTTCATCTCTAAAAGAACACCTTTAGAGGATAACTTAGTTAACTAAACCCTACAGCTGTCTGTTAACTCTTCTCTGACGGCGCAGAGGATAACTATATGTACTGGTCTTTAGCGGTTCTTTTGAATAGAGTAGCACTCACCAACCCTTGGTTGTAAAGGAAGATTCATGGAAATCTTTGTTCAGCTGGAAGTTTCGCTCTGGATTCCAAAAGATGCAGTCTTGAAAGCAGATCTTCTGTTGAGCTTGCTGTTTCAATCTGGATTCAGGTGAAGAAGCTGGAACTCTATCCGGGTCACGGCACCAAAACTGTTGTGAACTTTTCTCAGAGACCAGGAGACGTTTGGATATCTTGAAGCAGAAGTTTCTCTTTATTGAGATCCTAGCTGTTCGTTCGCTGCAGTCATCAAAATTCGTCTACTAAGGCATATACATTACAGTTTATATACCTTTCCAGGGGGAGAGGAAAACATAGAGGTGGAGTCAATCTAAACAAAGCATGCAAATGCAGTACAGATAGTCAGCCTAGTAGGATTTTCCCGGCTTTGATCTATTTAGCATTCAAATGCAAAGGGAATAAACAAAAGGACACAGTTGTACTTTGAGCTTAGATTTCACACTTAATAAGAGAAACCTGCCAGATGTTCAGGAACTGCTTAAAGACATAAGGTTCCTGCCTCAGGGTCTGGTTTGTCTGCTCTTAGAAATCACAATATGCATTACTTTTCTGTTTAGGCAGTTATATTGGAATCTAGGCAGTTATATTGGAATCTATGTTTAACCTTTTATAAATTTGTAATCCTACAAACCCAAAGGTTACAGGTTCGAGTCTCAGGTCCGGCAGGGATTGTAGGAGGGGGGAGTGAATGTACAGCGCTCTCTTCACCCTCAATACCATGACGGAGGTGAGTCCCTTGAGCAAGGCACCAAACCCCCAACTGCTCCCTGGGTGCCACAGCAATGGCTACCCACTGCTCGGGGTGTGTGTGTGTGTGTGTGTGTGTGTGTGTGTGTGTGTGTGTGTACACCTGGTATTCATCACGTTGTGGGGACCAAATGTCCCCACAAGGATAGGAATACCAGTAGATTTTGACCTTGTGGGGACATTTCTCAGGTCCCCATGAGGAAACAGGCTTATAAATCATGCACAATGAGTTTTTTTTGTTGAAGTAAAAGTATGTACAATCTCCTGTGAGGGCTAGGTTTAGGTGTACGGTAGGTGTAGGGCGATAGAAAGTACAGTTTGTACAGTATAAAAACCACTACGCCTATGGAATGTCCCCATAAAACATGTAAACCCAACATGCGTGTGTGTGTGTGCGCACTTGAATGGGTTAAATGTAGAGCACAAATTCCTAGTATGGGTCACCATACTTGGCTTCACGTCACCTCCTATCCTTTCCATATTTGGATGTGTGCTAAACATTTTCAACAACTTACAAGCAGATCAACAGATAACAGATATAATGCATTGGTGGGAGATCAATCCTAAAAATGTTAATTTATAGATATAGGCTATATAATTTTTGGGGTGATCAACAGATAGCTGTGCATTAAATGGACAGTTCAATTATTTTAGTTTATTTCCTTTGTTGAACACAAAAGTAGATATTTTGAAGAATGTTTGTAACCAGACAGTTGACAGTATCCACTGATTTTCATAGTATTTTTTCCAACTTTGAAAGACAGTGGCTACCATCAACTGTTGGGTTACCCACATTCTTCAAAATATCTACTTTTGGGTTTGGAACAACATAAGTGAGATTAAATGACAAATTATTTGCATGAACTATCCCTTTAAGCCACTAGCCTGCACTTTTTGTGTCTCTCTTATCTGACACATTCAGATCAGTTCTTAGTGCCTATTTAAAAAAAGTGTATGGTGATGCTGTTGGATGGTGAAAACACAGGACAAATAGAAAATAACAGGGGAAACACTGAAGCTTTCCTTTAAAACTATTTATCTGGAAGCTGCCATTCTGTTAACTTCTTCTTTACAAAGCCGTCCATCCATGCATAATGAGACCACCTAAAACTAAAAAAAAAAACAGACCTTCACTTACAGCAAAGAGTTGTATTTTTGATGCATTATTCGACCATCTTTTTAGTGTCGCACAAAAGAAAGTAAAGCAATTTTGAGATGGCATTACTTTGGGCTAAACTATCCCTCATAGTCAAATAAATATTTAATTAAATAATTACAGGTATTTGATCTTCCAAAACATAGAATGACTTTATTTTAAACCTCATAATCATATTTGGCATAGTAGCAAAGAATTTAGACATGGTGTAAACGTACCTATAAAGCTTGCATATCCATTTAGCACACTTCCATTTTTGAGATCAGATTATAAAAAGAATTAAAGCTGCAAGCAGCGATGAACAGGCCCTCGCACCCGGGCTCACCGCCGACCGGTGGCTTTAGGAAAACGGCAAACGGTGGGCAGTATGCTTTTAATACAGTTAATGTAGGAGAAATATGTCATAAGTCATTTGAATGTGCTTAACTTGTCGCTCCCAGCTGGTGGCGCTATGCCTATAACTGATTATTGGCATGTTGATGTGTTCAGGCCAGCACTATTATAAAAAATTTGAAGTTTGGTGCAGATTGACCTTGTTATGTTTGAGTTAGTGAAAGATATGATATATCCTGCTGCCAACAGGTGGCGCTATGATAATATCTGAATACTGGCCTTTAGGTGTCTTCAGGCCAGGACTTCTACCAAATCTGTGAAGTTTGAGGCAGATCGGACATTTTATGGCTGAGTTATAACAACTTCTATGTCCATGGCCAAACATTAAACTTTGTCAGGCCGCGACTAATGCCCTTTAACGATAACTCAAGATCATCACAATTTAACATCTTTAAGGCCTTTAGATCAGACTGAGCAAATATAATGTTGATATCATTAAAACTCTAGGAGGAATTTGCTATAAACCTAAACCCCTGCAAGGACTTCAGATAATGCCAACTGTGAACCAATATGCTACATTTTCCCTATATTCTGATGATGATGATGATGATGATGATAAGAACATGATTTATGATGATAACAAAATGTTATTATTGCTTGCATTACATCCACATCCTGCTTAAATGTCATCGTTACCTATCTGTTCAATTTTTGTGTGGATATTGCTTTGCTGGTGGCTCCTGTTATAAGACATCACTCTTAACCGCTACATAACTAAGAATCAATTAAGAAAACGGTGCCCAGTTGGCACATACATTCACAGTAACCCTCTGCCAGTTTGGATTTAAAGTTTACTGAATTGAAAAGGTTACACTTTAAAATCAACACACAATATATACAATTTTGCCATCCAGTTTCATTTGTTAATTTTGTTAACAATAATTAAACAGCATTTATTAATGTTAATTAATATTAAGCTAAAAAAAAGTATACATATATTGTTTAAAGGTAAATTAGTATATTTTAACATTAGTTTACGTACTGTGAATTAACATGAACATGAACACAGTTCATGTGGGTGTACAGCAATACACAATAAAGTCCTCTATAAACGCTCCATTCTTTCAAAATATCTTTAAAAATCAAGTTGAGTATTTTAATGGGGCGATATATATATAACTGATCTTAAAATGATGGTTTTCAGATGTTTTGAACAGATAACAGCAAAGTTAGTTTTGTTGTCAAGTTTGTCTTGAAATTTTTAATTATAATTTTATATTCAATAAATTACACTATGAAAATATTGTCTATCAATGAAGATAAATCGCTCATGCTAAAAAGTTGTATTTTTCTTAATCTTTTGCTATGTGACTGAATAGGACAAGTTCATGGTACAGTTCAGTAAAAAATAAATAAAAAACAACAACTGCAAAATACAAACAATTAAAGACTTAGTGACCCTTTATATTTTCTCAAAATATCAGACTCTCAAAGATCAGACATATTTATGTATTATACACTACATCTATGTGCATTTCTTCCTCAAAGATGGTCTTCAGCATGGGTCTCTCTCACCCTCTCTGCCTCTCACCCCTCCCCTATGCACTGAGCTTCACTCACTCTGACTACACACACACATTCAGCCAGAGTGACAGCAGGTTTCTGATTTCTTTTTTTAATTTTCTTTAATTCATTGAAGCTTGTATAACATTTATATTAACAGCACTTGCTCAGAATGATTAGATCTCTGTGTGAAAAAAGTTGTAAAGTGTTTGGATGCTGCACTTTAAAGATATAGAAAAATTACGGTTATGTTTTTTACTACATTTAAAAAAAATTACCACGTCAACACCGTTCGAGATATCCCAAATCCGCTCGCAATTTAACATCTTCAGAATCTTCTCTTCAGGTTAAAAAAGTTCGGTGAGAACAGCTTATTGTTCTTAGTAGAAGTGTGAATTTGTTTACAGCCTGATTTTTCCAAAAATCCACATTCAAATCAAAATAGCCGGCTTCCTGTTGGTCTTAGCTAATGAGTTTGATTTAGAAAGTTGTCCAGATTGATGAGAATAATATATGTACAGAGTTTGGTGACTGTAGGAAAAACTAACCCCCCAACTTTTGTCAAAAGATGGCGCTATAGAGTGCCTGCTCCACGCCCATTTATGACCTTTCGCCAATGTCTAACTATTATTAGGGCCCGAGCCCAAAAGGGCGAAGGCCCTATTGTTCTTCTAAGGGTTCTTATTAGGGCCCGAGCACCGATGGTGTGAGGACCCTATTGGATCTGCTCCGTTTCTTATTAGGGCCCGAGCCCAAAAGGGCGAAGGCCCTATTGTTCTTCTAAGGGTTCTTATTAGGGCCCGAGCCCAAAAGGGCGAAGGCCCTATTGTTCTTCTAAGGATTCTTAATTTTTTTTTTTTAGGGCCCGAGCCCAAAAGGGCGAAGGCCCTATTGTTCTTCTAAGGATTCTTTTTTTTTTTTTTTTTTTCCCACCTTCCGGGCTATTTTGGGGGACTTAACATACTCAAAAACTCTTGAAAATTTGCACACACGTTGGAATCTGCCATTGTCCGGACGCCACAGAGGCTGGGACCCGGGCGTGGTTCAGAGCCTCTACAGCGCCCCCTGGAACACAGTTTGAAAACTTGATGTACTGCGTACACATACTTACACGTACTCATATGAAACTCGGTACACATATAGATCTCACTGAGCCAAACAACTTTTGTACTCTATGTCATAGGCTCCACCCAACAGGAAGTGAGATATTTAGGGCTGAGTAAAAAGCGCATGCTGTGGAATTTGATATACTCCTCCCAGGATTTCGATAGGATTGTCACCAAACTCGGTCAGCATGATCTCAAGACATTGGGGATGCTAAATTGCGAGGGGATTTTTGATATCTCGAACGGTTTGGCCGTGGCAAGACGACAAAGTTATGGCGAGAAATGAGAAACAGGAAGTGTCTAATAACTGTTGCACACATTGCCTGATTCTGATGAAACTTCACCAGTTTGTTCGTTGTATGATGCCGATTACATAAACGTGACTATTATGAGTCAAAGTTATAGCGCCACCAACTGGCAGCAGGAAGTGTGTCATTTTCAAAATGCTTTGAAATCAGCCTCTTAATTTTACTCGATTTTCTTCAAACTTCATCAAAATAATGTAAAAACACGGCCGATGAGAATATGTAAAGGGATCGATGATAAATCAAATGCTGTTGCCATGGCAACGTGTCAAACTTTAAAATTAGATTCCTGTCTTTTCAAGGCAGATAACATGCTTAGAATTTCATGAAACTCAACACACACATCAATATTAATGATATTTAGACACTAATAAAAGCCCATAAATGGGCGTGGAGCAGGCGCTCCATAGCGCCACCTTTTGACAAAAGTTGGGGGGTTTGTTTGTCCTACAGTCACCAAACTCGGTACATATATTGATCTCATCAAGCCAGACAAATTTCTAATTTACACCCATTAGCTACGATCGACAGGAAGTTGGCTATTTTTATTTAAATGTGGATTTTTGGAAAAATCATGCTGTGGAATTTGAAATACTCCTCCTTGGCCTTTCCACCGATGGCCACCAAACTCGGTCAGCATGATCTCAAGACATTGGGGATGCGAAATTGCCAGGGGAATATTGATATCTCGAACGGTTTGGCCGTGGCGGGGCGACAAATTATGGCGAGATATGAGAAACAGGAAGTGTCTAATAACTTTGACATTTAGACAACTTTCTAATTTACACCCATTAGCTACGACCAACAGGAATTCAGCTATTTTGATTTGAATGTGGATTTTTGGAAAAATATAGCTGTGAATAAATTCATATCACTCATAGCAGAATCAGACAGTGCACACCAAACTTTGTCAACATGATGCCAAGATACTGAAGATGTTAAATTGTGAACGGCTTTGGGATATCTTGAACGGTGTTGATGTGGTGATTTATGAAATTAACAGTAAAAAAGATGAAGAGTTATTTCCATATATCTTTAAATTGCATTATTCTAACTCATCAAAACTTTTTACATATAAAGAACAAGAAATTCTTAGGAAATACGTGTAGTTTCAAAATGTTATCATGCTCAGAGGCCCCAAAAACATTAAAAGTGTCATATAAATTTGTCAGATTAAAGCTCTAGTACCAGGGATGAACACTAGAGGTCCTCATAAGATAAGGAATCGTTTGACCTCTAATGCTATTTAGCTCATTCTCAGTGTAAAAGAATGAAAATAATCCATAGAATCAGTTGATATATACTGTACTGTCAGTGTACTTTTATATAATTATTTTGTATAGGTGCTTAAAGAGCATTAAAATCTTTTTTCAATCTTTTAAGGAAAAATTATATGATTTATATACATATATACACTCTCACTGATAGAATAAAAAATCTTATAAGTATGACACTATACTGCTCAGTTCACTTAATTAGAATGAGAAACAAATACATCAACTAAGTTAATATGTATTTATTTTTAATATATTTGTTTATAATTATTTAACAGATGCTTATAGATCATTAAAATAATATTTAAAAATGGTTGTAGATCATAAAACATGGTAACTATTTAAAATAGGGTCTCTTTTGTTAACAATGGTTAATGAACTAACAAACACGAACGAACAACGAACAATATATTTGTACTCGATTTTCTTCAAACTTCATCAGAATAATGTAAAAACACGGCCGATGAGAGTCTGTAAAGGCGTCCCTGATGCATCAAATGCTGTTGCCATGGCAAATAAATAAAAATAAAAAATACATTCAAATATTTGTTTCCTGTGTTTTTGAGGCAGATAGCGTGCTTAGAATTTCATTTTCCATTTTCAATTTTCAATGATTTATTATATATTTAAAGTGCAGCATCCTAACTCTTTGAAACTTTTTTCATACAAATAACTATTCATTCTGATCAAACACAGTTCATTTCATAATTATACAAAACTCCACGAATGAAAGAAAATTAAAAAACATATCTGATCTCACTCTGCTCTGCACTCTATGTTTGTGTTTGTGTGGTAAGTGGCTGAGTGTAAGGAGGGGGGATGGGTGGTAAGAGAAAGAGTCAGACAGGAGGAGAGATAGTTAGGGTTAGTCCAAAGGGTTACTGTGAATGCATGTGCCAACTGGGCACCGTTTTCCTGATGCTATCGGGATGGCGACTGCACAGACGGCAAGGGCCCGGTCATCGCTGCTTGCAGCTTTAATTTTTTTTTTTTTTTCAACCGTTGGGGCACTTTTGGGGGCCTTAACATACTCAAAAACTCTTGAAAATTTGCACACACGTTGGAATCTGCCGTCGTCCGGACGCCACAGAGGCTGGGACCCGGGCGTGGTTCAGGGCCTCTACAGCGCCCCCTGGAACACAGTTTGAAAACTTGATGTACTGCGCACACATACTTGCACGTATTGATATGAAACACGGTACACATATAGAACTCATCGAGCTGAACAACTTTTGTACTCTATGTCATGGGCTCCACGCAACAGAAAGTGAGATATTTAGGGCTGTTTAAAAAGCGCATGCTCTGGAATTTAACGTACTCCTCCCAGGATTTCTATAGGATTGTCACCAAACTTGGTCAGCATGATCTCAAGACATTGAGGACGCTAAATTGCGAGGGGATTTTTGATATCTCGAACGGTTTGGCCGTGGCAAGGCGACAAAGTTTTGGCGAGAAATGAGAAACAGGAAGTGTCTAATAACTGTTGCACACATTGCCTGATTCTGATGAAACTTCACCAGTTTGTTCTTTTTATGATGCCGATTCAATAAATGTGACTATTATGAGTCAAAGTTATAGCGCCACCAACTGGCAGCAGGAAACGTGTCATTTTCAAAATGCTTTGAAATCAGCCTCTTAATTTTACTCGATTTTCTTTAAACTTCATCAAAATCATGTCAAAACACGGCCGATAAAGAATATGTAAAGGGGTCGATGATAAATCAAATGCTGTTGCCATGGCAACGTGTCAAACTTTAAAATTAGATTCCTGTCTTTTCAAGGCAGATAACATGCTTAGAATTTCATGAAACTCAACACACACATCAATATTAATGATAGTTAGACACTGGCAAAAGGTCATAAATGGGCGTGGAGCAGGCACTCTATAGCGCCATCTTTTGACAAAAGTTGGGGGGTTAGTTTTTCCTACAGTCACCAAACTCTGTACTTATATTGTTCTCATCAATCTGGACAACTTTCTAAATCAAACTCATTAGCTAAGACCAACAGAAAGTTGGCTATTTTGATTTGAATGTGGATTTTTTTGAAAAATCAGGTTGAAAACAAATTCACACTCATCCTAAGAACAACCAGCTGTTCACACCAAACTTTTTTAACATGAAGAGAAGATTCAGAAGATGTTAAATTGCGAGCGGATTTTGGATATCTCGAACGGTGTTGACGTGGTGATTTTTTAAAGATGTAGTAAAAAACATAACCCTAATTTTTTATATCTTTAAAGTGCAGCATCCAAACTCTTTAAAACTTTTTTCACACAGAGATCTAATCATTCTGAGCAAGTGCTGGAAATATAAATTTTATACAAGCTTCAATGAATTAAAGAAAATTAAAAAAATAACTCAGAAACCTGCTGTCACTCTGGGTGAATGTCTCTACTTTATGTGTGTGCGTTCAGTCAGGCACAGAGAAGCTCATTATTGCAGGGGGGAGGGGTGAGAGGCAGAGAGGGTGACAGAGTAGAGAGCCATCCTACAGACCATCTTTGAACAAAAAATGCACATACTGTATGTAGTGTAATTACATAAATATGTCTGATCTTTGAGAGTCTGATATTTTGAGAAAATATAAAGGGTCACTAAGTCTTTCATTGTTTGTATTTTGCAGTTGTTGTTTTTTATTTATTTTTTACTGCACTGTTCCATGAACTTGTCCTATTCAGTCACATAGCAAAAGATTTTAAAAAATACAACTTTTTAGCATGAGCAATTTATCTTCATTGATAGACAATATTTTCATAGTGTTATTTATTGAATATAAAATTATAACAATTAAAAATGTCAAGACAAACTTTGACAACAAAACAAACTTTGCTGTTATCTGTTCAAAACATCTGAAAACCATCATTTGAAGATCAGTTATATATATATCGCCCCATTAAAATACTCAACTTGATTTTTAAAGATATTTTGAAAGAATGAAGCGTTTATAGAGCACTTTATTGTGTATTGCTGTACACCCACATGAACTGTGTTCATGTTCATGTTAATTCACAGTACATAAACTATATATGAATACTTTTTTTAGCTTAATATTAATTAACATTAATAAATGCTATTTATTTATTGGGCATGTTATCTAATATAGTTAATGTTAACAAATGAAACTGGATGGCAACATTTTATATTTTGTGTGTATGTGTCTGTGTGTTGATTTTAAAGTCTAACCCTTTCAATTCAGTAAACTTAAAATCCAAACTAGCAGAGGGTTACTGTGAATGCATGTGCCAACTGGGCACCGTCTTCCTTATTGATTCTTAGTTATGTAGCGCTTAAGAGTGATGTCTTATAATAGGAGTCACCAGCAAAGCAATATCCACACAAAAATTGTACAGATAGGTAACAATGACATTTAAGCAGAAGTGGTGGACGTAAAGCAAGCAATAATAACATTTTGTTATCATCATGAATCATGTAATTATCATCATCATCAGAGTATAGGGAAAATGTAGCATATTGGTTCACAGTTGGCATTATATGAAGTCCTTGCATTGATTGCATTTAATTAAATCAACATTATATTTGGTCAGTCTGCCTTAGAGATGTTAAATTGTGAAGATCTTGAGTTTTCATTAAAGGGCGTGTCCGTGGTGGCCTGACAAAGTTTGCTGTTTCTGGATAGACATAGAAGTTGTTATAACTTAGCCATAAAATGTCTGATCTGCCACAAAATTCACAGGTTTGGTAAGAGTCCTGGCCTAAAGACATCTAAAGACCAATATTCAGACATTATCATAGCGCCACCTGTTGGCAGCAAGATATATCATATCTTTCACTAACTCAAACATACCAAGGTCAATCTGCACCAAACTTCATATGTTTGATAATAGTGCTGGCCTGAACACATCTACATGCCAATAATCAGTTACAGGCATAGCGCCACCATCTGGCAGCGGCAAGTTTGGCACATTTAAATGACTTATGACATATTTTTTCTATATTTTCTGTATTAAAAGCATACTGCCCACCGTTTGCTGTTTTCCTGAAGCCACCGGTCGGCGGTGAGCCCGGGTGCGAGGGCCCGTTCATCGCTGCTCGCAGCTTTAATTAGGGCCCGAGCACCGATGGTGTGAGGACCCTATTGGATCTGCTCCGTTTCTTATTAGGGCCCGAGCACTGCAGTGCGAGGACCCTATTGGAATTGCTCCGTTTATTATTAGGGCCCGAGCCCAAAAGGGCGAAGGCCCTATTGTTCTTCTAAGGGTTCTTATTTTTTTTTTTTTTTTTTTTTTTACACCTTCCGGGCACTTTTGGGGGCCTTAACATACTCAAAAACTCTTGAAAATTTGCACACACGTCGGAATCTGCGGCCATCAGGACGCCACAGAGGCTGGGACCCGGGCGTGGTTCAGGGCCTCTACAGCGCCCCCTGGAACACAGTTTGAAAACTTGATGTACTGCGCACACATACTTGCACGTATTGATATGAAACTCGGTACACATATAGAACTCACCGAGCTGAACAACTTTTGTACTCTATGTCATGGGCTCCACGCAACAGGAAGTGAGATATTTAGGTCTGTTTAAAAAGCGCATGCTCTGGAATTTAACGTACTCCTCCCAGGAATTCCATTGGATTGTCACCAAACTCGGTCAGCATGATCTCAAGACATTGGGGACGCTAAATTGCGAGGAGATTTTTGATATCTCGAACGGTTTGGCCGTGGCAAGGCGACAAAGTTATGGCGAGAAATGAGAAACAGGAAGTGTCTAATAACTGTTGCACACATTGCCTGATTCTGATGAAACTTCACCAGTTTGTTCCTTGTATGATGCCGTTTCCTTAAATGTGACTATTATGAGTCAAAGTTATAGCGCCACCAACTGGGAGCAGGAAGTGTGTCATTTTCAAAATGCTTTGAAATCAGCCTCTTAATTTTACTCGATTTTCTTTAAACTTCATCAAAATCATGTCAAAACACGACCGATAAGAATATGTAAAGGGGTCGATGATAAATCGAATGCTGTTGCCATGGCAACATGTCAAACTTTAAAATTAGATTCCTGTCTTTTCAAGGCAGATAACATGCTTAGAATTTCATGAAACTCAACACACACATCAATATTAATGATAGTTAGACACTGGCAAAAGGTCATAAATGGGCGTGGAGCAGGCACTCTATAGCGCCATCTTTTGACAAAAGTTGGGGGGTTAGTTTTTCCTACAGTCACCAAACTCTGTACATATATTAATCTCATCAATCTGGACAACTTTCTAAATCAAACTCATTAGCTAAGACCAACAGGAAGCCGGCTATTTTAATTTGAATGTGGATTTTTGGAAAAATCAGGCTGTAAACAATTTCACACTCCTTTTAAGAACAACCAGCTATTCACACCAAACATTTTTAACATGAAGAGAAGATTCTGAAGATGTTAAATTGCGAGCGGATTTGTGATATCTTGAACGGTGTGGACGTGGTGATTTTTTAAAGATATAGTAAAAAATATTTTTATATCTTTAAAGTGCAGCATCCAAACTCTTTAAAACTTTTTTCACACAGAGATCTAATCATTCTGAGCAAGTGCTGGTAATATCAAAACTATTCAAGCTTCTATGAATTAAAGAAAATTAAAAAAAGAACTCAGAAACCTCACTCTGCCTGACTGTGTTCAGTCACTGCAGAATGACAGTTAGAGTGGCTTAAGGGGGAGGGGTGAAAGGGAGAGAGGGAGAGAGGGAGAGAGGGATAGAGAGTGAAACATGCTATCTTGCTATAGACCATCTTTGAGAAATGCACATATATATATAGTGTAATCGAAATAAATACGTCTGATCTTTGAGAGTCTGATATTTTGAGAAAATATAAAGGGTCACTAAGTCATTCATTGTTTGTATTTTGCAGTTGTTGTTTTTTTATTTATTTATTTTTTTACTGAAATATACCATGAACTTGTCCTATTCAGTCACATAGCAAAAGATTAAGAAAAATGCAACTTTTAGCATTAGCGATTTATCTTCATTGATAGACATTTATTTTCATAGTGTTATTTATTGAATATAAAATTTAAATTAACAATTTCAAGACAAACTTGGACAACAAAACAAGCTTTGCTGTTATCTGTTCAAAACATCTGAAAATTATACCATTTTAAGATGAGTTACATATATATAAATATATCGCCCCTTTTCAATACTCAACTTGTTTATAAAGATATTTTGAAAGAATGAAGCGTTTATAGAGCACTTTATTGTGTATTGCTGTACACCCCCATGAACTGTGTTCATGTTCATGTTAATTCACAGTACATAAACTATATATGAATACTTTTTTTAGCTTAATATTAATTAACATTAATAAATGCTATTTATTTATTGGTCATGTTAACTAATATAGTTAATGCTAACAAATGAAACTGAATGGCAACATTTTATATTTTTTGTGTATGTGTCTGTGTGTTGATTTTAAAGTCTAACCCTTTCAATTCTGTAAACTTAAAATCCAAACTAGCAGAGGGTTACTGTGAATGCATGTGCCAACTGGGCACCGTCTTCCTTATTGATTCTTAGTTATGTAGCGCTTAAGAGTGATGTCTTGTAACAGGAGGAGTCACTAGCAAAGCAATATCCACACAAAACTTGTACAGATAGGTAACAATGACATTTAAGCAGAAGTGGTGGACGTAAAGCAAGCAATAATAACATTTTGTTATCATCATGAATCATGTTCTTATCATCATTATCAGAGTATAGGGAAAATTTTGCATATTGGTTCACAGTTGGCATTATCTGAAGTCCTTGCATTGATTGCATTTAATTAAATCAACATTATATTTGGTCAGTCTGATCTTGAGGCATTAGAGATGTTAAATTGTGAAGATCTTGAGTTTTCATTAAAGGGCGTGTCCGTGGTGGCCTGACAAAGTTTGATGTTTCTGCATAGACATAGAAGTTGTTATAACTTAGCCATAAAATGTCTGATCTGCCACAAAATTCACAGGTTTGGTAAGAGTCCTGGCCTGAAGACACCTAAAGACTAATATTCAGATATTATCATAGCGCCACTTGTTGGCAGCAGGATATATCATACCTTTCACTAACTCAAACATACCAAGGTCAATCTGCACCAAACTTCATATGTTTGATAATAGTGCTGGCCTGAACACATCTACATGCCAATAATTAGTTACAGGCATAGCGCCACCATCTGGCAGCGGCAAGTTTGGCACATTTAAATGACTTATGACATATTTTTTCTATATTTACTGTATTAAAAGCATACTGCCCACCGTTTGCTGATTTCCTGAAGCCACCGGTCGGCGGTGAGCCCGGGTGCGAGGGCCCGTTCATCGCTGCTCGCAGCTTTAATTATTCTTCCGCTTCTTCTTCTCCAAAATGAAAAGTCTTTTTGAGGGCCTAAACATGCTCGAAAACTCACGAAACTTTGCACAAGCATCAGTCCTGGCGAAAATTTACATCTGATATTGGTTTCAGAAGTGGGTGTGGCAAAATGGCTCGATAGCGCCACCTATAATATTTCAACGGAGTGCCCCTCGAGCTATGTTTCACGTACATGTACGAAACTCGGTACACACGTGTAACACACCAATACCTACAAAAAAGTCTCCTGGTGCAACATCTGAAACCCAACAGGAAGTCCGTTATATTGAATTTCCTGTACGATTTTTGTGCAGTTTTTGCCATTTTCAGGCCTCGTACTTTAACGAACTCCTCCTAGCGTTTTTATCCGATCATCTTCAAATTTGCTGAGTGTCATCATAAGGCCTTTGCGATGTTAAATTGCGAAGCTTTAGAGTTTTCGTCAAAGGGCGTGTCCGTGGCGGCCGGACAAACTTTGATGTTTCTCCATGAAAAAGGAAGTTGCTATAACTCAGGTATACAATGTCCGATCTGCCTCAAACTTCACATGTTTGATAACAGTCCGGTCCTGAACACACATCAGTGCCCATATTCAGTTATAGTCATAGCGCCACCTGCTGGCAACAGGAAGTGACATGTTTAACACTGTTACGGACTCCTAGCAACATATTGAAAAGCGTTAACAAGTCTTAAATAGGCTAGCAACATGCTAGAAACATGTTAAAACATGCTACCAACACTTAGCTAAGAGCTAAAGCATGCTATTTATACAAATACAAAAGGAAATTGCTGTAACTCATGCATATAATGTCAAATCTGACCCAAACTTAAAATGCAACATGTTACAAACATAGTAAAGCATGCTAGCAACACTTAGCTAATATGCTAAAGCATGCTAATAATAAAATGAAACAGGAAGTTACTCTAACTCAGGCATACAATGTCCAATCAGCCCCAAACTTAACATGTTTGATAAGAGTCCTGGTCTGAACCCAAGCCCATGCCCATATTCAGTTATAGTCATAGCGCCACCAGCTGGTAACAGGAAACCACATGTTTAATACTGTTGTGGATGCCTAGCAACATTTTAAAAATATCCACAACTGTTAAAAAGGGTAGCAACATGCTAGAAACATGCTATAACATGTTAGCAACATTTAGCTAAGTGCTAAAGTATGCTCTTAATGCAATGAAACAGGAAGTTACTGTAATTCAGGCATGCAATGTCCAATCAGCCCCAAACTTCACATGTTTGATAAGAGTCCTGGCCTGAAGATATATACATGCCCATATTCAGTTATAGTCACAGCGCCACCTGCTGACAACAGGAAGTGATGTTTAATGGTGTTACAGACTCCTAGCAACATATTAAAAAGTGTTAGCAAGTTTTAAATAGGCTAGCATCATGCTAGAATCATGTTAAAACATGCTAGCAACACTTAGCTAAGAGCTAAAGCATGTTATTAATACAAAGAAAAATAAGTGTAAGTCATGCATACAATGTCCAATCTGACCCAAGCTTAATATGTTTGATAAGAGTCCTGGTCTGAACACAAGCCCATGCCCATATTCAGTTATAGTCATAGTGCCACCTGCTGGCAACAGGAAGTCACATGTTTAATACTGTTGTGGAAGCCCAGCAACATTTTAAAAATATCAACAAGTGTTAAATAGGGTAGCAACATGCTAGAAACATGTTAGCAACATTTAGCTAAGTGCTAAAGTATGCTCTTAATGCAATGAAACAGGAAGTTACTGTAATTCAGGCATGCAATGTCCAATCAGCCCCAAACTTCACATGTTTGATAAGAGTCCTGGCCTGAAGATATATACATGCCCATATTCAGTTATAGTCACAGCGCCACCTGCTGACAACAGGAAGTGATGTTTAATGGTGTTACAGACTCCTAGCAACATATTAAAAAGTGTTAGCAAGTTTTAAATAGGCTAGCATCATGCTAGAATCATGTTAAAACATGCTAGCAACACTTAGCTAAGAGCTAAAGCATGTTATTAATACAAAGAAAAATAAGTGTAAGTCATGCATACAATGTCCAATCTGACCCAAGCTTAATATGTTTGATAAGAGTCCTGGTCTGAACACAAGCCCATGCCCATATTCAGTTATAGTCATAGTGCCACCTGCTGGCAACAGGAAGTCACATGTTTAATACTGTTGTGGAAGCCCAGCAACATTTTAAAAATATCAACAAGTGTTAAATAGGGTAGCAACATGCTAGAAACATGTTAGCAACATTTAGCTAAGTGCTAAAGCATATTCTGAATGCAATGAAAAAGGAAGTTACTGTAACTCAGGCATGCGATGTCCAATATGCCCCAAACTTCACAGGTTTGATAACAGTCCTGACCTGAAGATATCTACATGCCAATATTCAGTTATATTCACAGCGCCACCTACTGTCAACCGGAAGTGACATGTTTAACACTGTGATACACTATTAGCAACACACTAAAAAAGCCATTGAGTGCTAAACTAGTTTAAAACATACTCAAACATGCTAGCAACACTTACTTAGTGCTAAAGCATGTTGTTAAAGACATAAAACAGGAAGTTACTGTAACTCAGGCATACAATGTCCAATCAGCCCCAAACTTCACATGTTTGATAAGACTCCTGGCCTGAAGATATATACATGCCCATATTCAGTTATAGTCACAGCGCCACCTGCTGACAACAGGAAGTTACGTTTAATGGTGTTACAGACTCCTAGCAACATATTAAAAAGCGTTAGCAAGTTTTAAATAGGCTAGCATCATGCTAGAATCATGTTGAAACATGTTAGCAACACTTACACTGTAAACCCGAACAGTACTACTAACTTATAAAAAATGAGAACACCATAATTAGAATCGGTTACATAGTTTATTGAACTTAAAACTTTAGCATTTTTTGAACAAATTACTTAATTTTAATTTTGTGTTGCTCATCATTTTTAAGTATACATTGCTACTTAAGTGATATTTTTAAGTATACGGAGTGACGTTCAATGACGTCATCTACGTCAGGACGTACGCGATCGTTCTGACTGACGCTACCAGAAAACATAATCAAGATGGCGGACACTCGTGCGAGGCTGGACGCACGTGGGGAGATTTGTAAGTAAATGTTTTTTAATCTTCTTTTTATTTTATCATAATAACTACAAGTATATCTTTTAAACATGTTTCATGTTTGGCTTTGCTGTCTTTTTCTTACCGGTAGAGTTAACGTGGAAAGCTCGATAAGCGTCTCTGTAGTTTTTTTTTTTTTTTTTTTTTTTTTTCTTTTTTTTTTTTTTTTTTTTTTTTTTTCTTTTTTTATTGCCAAGTTACAAAGTACAAAAGTACAAAAATGTCAACATTATACATGTATATAATAAGGTAGAAAAAATAAATAAAGTACAAGACAAAGCCCTTAACATTGTAAATTAAAAAGATGAAACAAACTGATAGTCCTAGAAGCCTTAAGATTTTTGGATGAAGATATAGTTTGGACGTACTGTTGAACCTCTTTTTTAAAGATGATAAATAAAGGGTTTTGTTGAGAAAATTTGCAGCGGTGAATATGAAATTTTGCAAGTAGCAATAATAGGTTAATAATAAAATATTCGTTAATTTTATCTTTTTGTATATTAAAGAAGCCAAACAGTACATCCTTAAAAAGCAAAGAGAAACCCTGGAGCACATTGCGATTGATGATATTAGAGAATTCAATCCAAAATCGTTGTGTGTGTGGACAATCCCAAAAGATATGCACGTCAGTTTCATTAGGGTCGCCACAAAATGAACAACATGTATCTATGTCTGGTTTGTACCTTTTCAAAAATACTTTAGCTGGGTAAAATCTGTGTAACAATTTGAACGAGATTTCTCTAACCTTGTTGGTTATTATATATTTCAAAGGCAGAGTCCATACTTTTTTCCAATCGATATGATCAAAAGCATTCTTCCAATAAGACAAAACATATGAAGTTGTTACAAGCTCCTTTTGAAAAAGAGATCTAATCTTGTAGTTGCGTGATGAGGGATGTGACAAAAAGCATAGTTTCCCTACTGGAAATTCAAATGGGTCTAGAGAAATAGGTAAAGTACTTGGTGATCTAACAGAGTCCTTTAAAAGCATAACAGCTCCTTTAGGAATAGCGTCCATGACAATGGAGAATTCTTTGGGAGTAACAGGAAAATCAAATTTACATAAAAATTCTTCATAACTCAAAAGAAGACCTTCAGAGTTAAATAACTGGGAAACAATCAAAATATTTTTCTCAAACCAATTACTAAAAAACAAAGATTTTCTCTTGTAAACAATGTCTTGATTATTCCAGATGAAGTACCGATGAGGGGAGAAATTGTGCTTAAAGATTAATGACCATGCAAGCAATGCCTGTCTATGAAATTTAGATAGATTGTAAGGGATTCTAGCGATGTTATAATTGCATAACAATAGGAAAGGGAGACCACCTAATTTGGAAAAGAAATAATTGGGAATAAAATTCCAGATTGAGGTCGGATTACATAAAAACTGCCTAATCCAATTGATTTTGAAAGTGTTGTTCAAAGAAGAGAAATCAAGGAAATTTAATCCACCATTCTCATACGTGTTCATTAATACAGACTTCTTAACGTAATGGATTTTGTTTTTCCAGACAAAGTTAAACAAAATTTTATCAATTGATTTACAAATTTTGTTATCCACATATAGAGAGAGAGCGGTATATGTAAGTCTGGAAATACCCTCCGCCTTAGCAAGCAGTACTCTGCCTCTCAAGGTTAAGTCTCTCTGCAACCATGCATTAAATCTTTTTTGGGCTTTTATGATAATCGGGTCAAAGTTCAAGGTACATCTTTCATTGTGTTTTTTTGTTATCACAATACCTAAATATGTAATTTCAGATTTAACTGGAATATTATAAATAGTAGATGCTGTACAATCTTTAATAGACATTAATTCACATTTACTTATGTTTAGATTAAGACCTGAAGCTTCAGAGAAAAGTTTTATAAACTTAATAGCTACAGGTATTTGGGAAGCATTTCTTAAAAATAAGGTGGTGTCATCTGCCAACTGACTAATAAATATTTCTCTATCTGCTATATGGATTCCTTGAATACCACTTTCACAAATAAATGCTGACAATAGTTGCACACAAAGAAGAAATAAATAGGGAGAAACTGGACACCCTTGTCTTACTCCTCTAGATAAACTAAACCTTGGCGAAGTGCCATTCTTTAATTTAATCGAAGCACTTCCATTATTGTAAAGGGTTTTAATTACTCTGCAAAACATATCCCCAAAACCAAATTTATCTAATGAATCAACAATAAATTGATGCTCTAAAGAATCGAAAGCCTTGTAGAAATCTAAGAAAAGAATGTAGCTCTCCTCCTGTATTAAATCTGAATAATCTAACAGATCAAGTATCAGCCTTATATTGTTAACAATGTGTCTTTTGTTCAGAAAACCTGACTGTGTCTCATCAATTACAGAGCCAAGTACTGATTTTAGTCTTTTAGCAAATATAATAGCTAGAATTTTATAATCATTGTTAAGCAGAGAAACGGGACGCCAATTGTCAATTAAAAGCAAATCTTTTTTGGGTTTTGGAATTAAAGTAATTAAACCTTGAGTGAGAGTTGGGGGGAGAGCCTCATTCTGTATGCTTTCTTCAAAAACCTTAAGTAAAAAAGGAGACAATTCTTCAGAGAACCGTTTATAAAACTCTGCGGTAAGCCCATCCGCTCCCGGAGATTTATTGTTTTTGAGATCTAGAATCGAGTTAGTAACTTCAGATAACATAATTTCACTATCACAAAGATCTCTATCATTTCTTGAAATAGTTTTGTAATTCTTAACACTCTCCAAAAACTTACGGGCTGCCTCTTCAGAGTATGTTTTCCTATAAAGATTACTGTAAAATTTAGAACAGAAATGTGCAATTACCTGAGGATCATTAGTGACTGTGCCCTCAATATTAAGACTTTCAATTAAAGAATTACATAATCGACTCTTTTCTAATCTGAAAAAATAAGATGTGTTACATTCTCCCTTCTCCATCCATTTTTGTCTTGATCTAATGTAAGCACCCTGAGCCCTATAAGTGTACATCTCATCTAGTTTAGATTGCAGATCAGCATACTCAAGCTTATCGCATTCAGAAAAGAGTTCTGGGGGTATAGAAGAAAGTATTGCAATTCTAGACACCACCTTATTTTCTTCTGCTCTCTTACATTTAGCTAAATTGCTACCAAATTTTCTAAAATATTTACCGACTTCAAACTTCAACAGCTCCCACTGGGAACGATATGAGTTTAACAGTAAGGCTCTTCTCCAGTACTGCTCAATTAGTAATGTAATATTCTTTTTAACTTCTTCAAAAAGGAGAAGAGAGTTGTTCAATTTCCAATAAGAACGAGATGAGCTGAAATCAGGAAATACGGAAAGACAAATGTTGAGAGAGATAGCACTGTGATCTGTAAGCGGAGTAGCATGAATGCAGACTGATTTACAACTATTTGCTAGGCTTTGGGAAATAAGCCAGTAGTCTATTCGAGACTGCTTAGAACGGTCCTTGCTGCTCCACGTGTAGAGTCTCTGCTGTGGATATAATTCTCTCCATATGTCAATAACACAAAAACGCAACATAAAATTATTCAGAGTTGGATTTATGGAAGTAGCTTTAGGGGGAAACCTATCCAAATCACTATTTAAAACCATATTGAAATCCCCACCTAAAATAAGAGCAGCATTGGGGTATTTATTTAACCAGTGCTGTAAGTTTTCACTGATCACATCCATTAAAGTGGCATTTTCTTTAGAAGAATTGTACCCATATACATTTAATAAAACTGAGATGGTCTGACTAAGTGAAATCACTAACAAAAGAAAATGACCCTTTGGATCACTGACAAAGTGTAGTATATCTCCAGCAAACTTGTTTTTTAAAATGGCGACACCTGCTGATCGCTCTGTGCCGTGTGACATCCAAACATCGTTGCCCCACTGGGATCTCCAAAATTTCACATCATCATGCGTGGAATGGGTTTCTTGCAAAAAGCAAAACTCTGAACCGTGGTTTTTAACAAACAAAAAGAGGGCTTTGCGCTTTACATTGTTTCTTAGACCCTTGGCATTAAGAGAAATGAACGATATCGACATTGACAAACAAACAGCAATTAACAGCTGTTAACACGAAGGCAAAAAGTCACTACTGACTGATAGATGAAAAAAAAACTGAGATGAACAGAGCTTGACTGACCATTTCAAATGACCAAATTAAAAGTCTAGCTGCACAACGGTGACAGCTCAATTGCCATGGTGATGGGTAACAGACACAATCTTAGAAGAGGTACACGACCCTCAGATGGAGCTCAGGAAATAATCTCCGTTCCTTCGATGAACGCACGCGCTCCGATGTAATAGGCCGTTTTTCCAGCAGCCCTCGCCTCTCTCACTTTTGGCCACAAATTCTTCCGTCTCTCCCGGTCTAGCGCAGTTAGATCCTCCGCGAAGCGCAGGTTGTTGTTCTTGAGGAACTGGGACTTCTTAGCAGCTTTCCACAAAGCATCGCGGATAACCCGTGAGGAAAACTGCATGATGATGGCGCGAGGTTTTGTGTTGTCACCTCTTCTCCCTAGCCGATGCACAGTGTCAACAACGTCGGGATACTTGTTCTTGGCCTCGGGATAAGTCTCGCTGCAGATTCTAATGACCTCGGATCTGATATCTTCCTTAAAAGTCTCAGGCACTCCAAACAATCTCAAATTCCATCTGCGAGAGTATCTCTCCAGATCAGAGATGCGCGTTCCCCATGTGCTGGTGAGACGTTCCTGATCTTTAAGTCTGGAATCAACATCTTTCGCATTTTTCTTCAGATCTTGTACTTCGGCACATACAAAGTCTATCGTCTTCTTCAGCCCTTCTATCTGAATAGCATTGGCGCTAATCATTCCTTCAAGCGCGTCAGACCGATTGTTAATCAACGAAGACAGTGTGGAAATGATGGCTTCGTCTTGACTTGAAGGTTTACCTCTTTTAGGAACAGGTGGCTTGCTGGGAGTGACAGGGAGTGAAGTCGCGCAAAGGTCAATCTCGTTTGCAGCCCGAGAAGCATAATCGTGAACATCCATGCTGGTGTCGATAATGTCAGAACGTTCTTTGCGTTTGTCAAACGGCATATTTGCACTCTTAATTGAGTGTACAGATAGCTGGTTCAAAAGTACAACTAAACAAGTTCGTTAATACAGCTAGTTTTTCAAAATCTGTTAAGTTTGGTCAGGAGCTCTGCAAACGTACGTCTTAGCAAGGCGCCATCTTGGACCTCAAGCGTCTCTGTAGTGCTCTGCTTCGCGCACATTTTTTAACCATTAACCCCAATGCCATATTTAATTTATATGTAACGTTAATATTGTAATCAGTTAGTCAGCGGATCCCAGTCTGCAACATAGTTTTGGCCCAGATCCAGTCCATGTCTGGCCTGAGTGAAATTCATGCTGGGCCAACGGTGCTTGCTGTCTGGGAAGTCATAATTTTTTATTCTGTTTTTGTAAAGTGATCTGTTCTGGAAAATGCTTATTTATGCTTGCCTTCAGCTGTTAATGTACTTGCAGCCAACGTTAGCTGTAACTTTTATCCATTACGTTAAGGCTAATGACACTAAGTTAGCAATATATTGGATAAATAATTAATAATTACAGTTGTGAAAATTAGGTATGGTAGACACACCGGCAAGCTCGTATTAACATTTACATATTTTTTGCTTTGAAGGCTAAAGTGGATGCAGAGTCCGTGAGCTTGGTAAGTATCCTTTTCGTTTACTTCAGATATTTTTAGCAGCTTCACACATAAAGCTTCATTGAATATTTATCTAATTTTGTACAGATCAAGTTAGAAGCTGAGTGAAGTAGAATAACATGTGTTCAGAGTTTACAAAGCAATGTACAAATTGTACAAAACAGTGACTGAAACATGATTTGGCCTCATTGGTCGACTTTGTAGCATTTGCCAGATCTAATCTATTATAATCATGAAAACTAAAATGCTGTTTTTTTTTTGTTTTTGTTTTTTTTTTCCTTTATAGATGTAGAGTCCCTGTTATTGTGAAGATCTAATTAAATTCCAGTGGTAAGTTACATAACACAATGTAATGTTAAGGCAAAATTTCTTGGTTTAAAAAAAAGTATTCACTCCAATTGTAGGGTTCAAAAAAATCAATGGAGTGGAAGTGCAAGTTGTGTGCTGTCTCCTCAGACACCCGGGCACAGTTATTTCGGCACTACCGTTTAAAGCACAGTCATTACTCACGAGTTAGCCCTTTGCCATGCCTCTATGACTCTTGCATTTGCACATTTCAGTCATTTAATGCACTGAAAATTCATTTGTCACGGATTCACAAAGACAAACAGAGTACTCTTGATAGTGAAGGATCAAAAACAGGATGTTCATTTTTTACCTGTCCCTTGTGTGGCCTCAAAGAGCCCTTCTCAGAATCGAACATGTTCTGCCATCTAAGGAGCCACTTAAAGAACCATGAAAATGTGACATGCCCATTTAAGAACTGTACCTACCACACTAATGTGTATTCATCATTTAATGCTCACAAAAGTAGGAAGCATTCGGGAAGTTTAGACTTTTGTGATCATATTGTATCAATAGAAAATGACAGTTCCCCAGTCACAAGCACTGCAGACCTTAATGCAGATGATCCAGTTCCTTGTTGGATTGCGGACACTTCCACTTCTGTTCCTGAGGCTGAAAATGTTAACATCGGAGAGTTAAGGGCCCAGTTACACCGTAATTTGTCTTCCCTGTTTCTGAAGATGCAAACCGTTCTTCATGTTTCTGACATGGCATGTCAGGAAATAGTTGATCATCTGTCAGAGATATTTTCCTTATCGCAACCTCTTATCAAAGATACTATGAAAGAGATACTACAACAGCATCATTTATCTCCTACTGAAGCTGTCTTGAATGATTTGGTAAATGCTGTTAATGACACAAACATTTTTGTCAGTGCCACAGCTAAAGGTGAAGACTTGTCTTCAAATAAACGAAGAAAAACACATTTTGAACAAACATTTCCTGTGGTAAAGCCAGTGCAGTATGTGTTGGAGCCTGGGCGCACAGTCGTTTATGTCCCAGTACTTCAGATGATCCAGGAAATATTCAAACATACTGACATCCTTGACCGAATAAAGGAAACCAAGGCATCACAAGAAGGTCATTATATGAGCCATAAAGATGGCAAGTATTTCCAGGAGAATACTTTGTTGTCATCATCAGAACTGTCACTGCCATTGATTTTATACATAGATGATCTAGAAATCGCTAATCCACTTGGGACTTCACGTAAGATCCACAAACTCTGTGCAGTCTATTGGATGTTTGCTGATCTGCCATCTAAATATCGATCTGCACTGCATGTGATTCAGCTCGCAGCCCTATGTAAGGTACCAGATCTTCACAGCTGTGGCTATCAAAGAGCCCTTTCTCCTTTGTTGCAAGACCTTTGCTGCCTTGAACGTGATGGGGTTTTTATCGAGTCCCTTGGTCAGTCAGTTCGGGGTACTATTTCAGTTGTTGTGGCTGATAATCTAGCAGCCCATTCTTTAGCAGGCTTTGTGCAGTCTTTCAGAGCTGGATATGTTTGTAGGTTCTGCAAAGCTACACGAGAAGAGATGCAATCTTCTGCTGTTGGAGATGGCGAATTTACCCCAAGGACAAAAGCCAGCCATGATCATGACCTGCAGGATGTTTTACAAGGGGATGGTCACAGTCAGTTTGGTGTCCAAAGAGACTGTGTATTGAGAGAGAGTTTGCAGTGTTTTCACACAATCACTGGTTTCCCGCCTGATGTCCTTCATGATCTTTTTGAAGGCATTGTTCCAGTGGAGTTGGCCCTGTGTATTCAGGAGATGATTAAGCTCAAATATTTCACCCTGGAGTATTTGAACAAGAAAATTGTGACATTCCCATACCAACATGCAGACAAGACTGACAAGCCACATCCCATTCCCAAGAACTTTGCAGGAAAGAAGACCATTGGTGGCAATGGTCATGAAAATCTCACATTATTGAGACTACTCCCATTGATGATTGGCAATATGGTTCCTGAGGAAGATGGTTTTTGGAATGTTTTGATGGATTTGAAGGAAGTTGTGGAAGTGGTGCTATCTCCAAAATTTGATGAAGATTCTATTCATTATTTGCAAACTAAGATACAGGATCACAGACAAATCCTTCAAGAGGTTTTTCCAGAGTTCCGACTGCTCCCCAAGCATCATTATCTGGAGCATTATCCAGATCTCATACGTTGTTTTGGGCCTCTTGTCCATTTGTGGACGATGAGGTTTGAAGGTAAGCACCGCTTTTTCAAGCGTGTAGTTCATGATACACAAAACTTCAAGAATGTGCTGAAAACACTATCAACTCGGCATCAGCACATGGTGGCATACTTCCTCAATACACCATCATTCTTCAAACCACATCAGCAGATTACAGATGTCTCTTCTGTTTTGGTGTCATCGCTTCCTGAAGTTGCAAAAGTTCACATTGAACAAAAAACTAACAGCAACATGATATACAGCACATCAAGGATCATTATTGATGGAACTAATTTTGATGTTGGAATGTTTGTGTCTGTGGGACAGGAAGGAGGACTTCCCCAGTTTAGCAAAATTGAATCGATTCTCCTTGTTAACAATGATGTGACATTTCTTTGCCAAGAACACAAGTCATGGTACATTGAACACCTGAGGTCATATGAGCTTTCCCCAGGGAATATGACTGTCCACAGCCTATCCGAGCTGAATGACATTTTACCCCTCTATGCATACAGGGTTGAAGGAAAAGTGCTGTTGACAGCCAAACGCTTCATTCTTCTTCACTAATAGTGTACGTATGACTGTTAATTTTAAACCAATTGCAGAAAAAAAACTCATAGAATTTGATTTATTTTGTGGTCAGCAAAGCCTAAAAAAGCTAAATTCTGCAGCGCTTTATCCTTACATTCTAAGGTCTTTATACCAATCAGTCATAATATAATAGTGTGAGAATAACTGTGATTTCTGTATGTGTTTAAAAATGTTAATAAATATGCCATGCCTGTTTTCATCAATTGTTTTGTTTGTCTTCCAGATGATGGCAACACCCCAGAAATTCATGCTGCGTGTTTACATTGCCACAGATATTGCAGTGAAAGTAACTTTGACTGGACGACCAGAATCAATGGATGATCTAATCGCCATACTGCGAGAGAAAGTCAAGCCAAGACTGGATTTTGAGTTTACCCTGCAGTATGAAGATGCAGATTTTAATGGACAACTGAGCTGTCTGATTGATATTCAAGAGTTACCAGAGAAGGCAACACTCAAAGTTGTTAGATCAGAATCTGATGCCAGCTCACTTGCAAGTTCTGATACAGAAATCCTTCCCCATGTCCCTGTAAGCGAGCGTCGGAAGACCTGGCCTGACATTTTTCCTGTGCCTACTTTTTCCTATGAAGTCGAGCATGTGCTTGAAGAGGGAAATATTGCCTTTGACAGATCTGGAAAGACACTGAAATTATCCAGGGCCCAAAAGCACAACATCCTAGAGAGCATGGCATCAGTAATCTATGGTTTCAAACCTTACCCAAGTGACAGGGATGTGGGTATGGCAGCAGAGGCTCTTGTTAAAGCTCATCCATGCCTTAAAGAGCCTGGAAGTGAAAATGGATGGTATGGATGGAAGATAAGCCTTAAATTCAAAATGGGCAATTACTGTACCAAGCTAGCCAGATCTGGATGTCTGGAGGTGTTGGTCAACACAGGCAAAAGAAGTAAGAACAATCCTGACAAAGACCATCCCCACTCCAACATAAAACGAGCAAGACGAGCAGAAGTGAACTTCCTTCCAAACTTTCCAAAGGGACAAAACCCGGCCAGTTTGGAAGAAATGAGACTAGACATTCTACACGAAGTTGAGAAGAGTGAGAAAAACCTGTTGTTGATAGATAATCTTATGCAGATGACATTTTCCCTTCGTCGCCAGGAGATCGTACAGGAAAACCCATTGTTGAAGGACTTCCTGGTGAAATGGCCAGCACTTCGGATTGAGTCGCAGGTAAAAAAAAATAAAAACATCTACATTTCTCTTTTCTGCCTCATCTTTAAATTATTTGTCTGGCTCCAGCAAACACTAACAAACTAGTTTGTCAATGAGACTTTTGAACTATTGGGGTTTGTTGCTGTTTATTAGCATTTGTTGAATATGTGTGAATTGGCCACTACTTAATCTTTCATAGATGGCAAAAACTTTTTTGGAGAATAATGCTTAACTTCTATCAAGATGATTGCATTGTATGTTTTTCTAAGGCTGTTTTGATGTCATTTATACATTTTGTGTATTAATGATTTTGTAGGTTTGCGCAGAGTTTCATCGCATCACAAACACCAATCTTCGAAACCAGTTCTATACCGAATTGGACAGGCATACGCCACAACTATTTGCCTTGTACAGGCAAAAAGCATCACATACTGGCAAGGTCTCGGAGGTGCTGCGTGACATCCTCAGGATTTATGATCGTGAGGTGAGTTAAAGACAAAGACTGTACAACTCTAGTAATGAATCCAGAATAACTTTGCTTGCTTGTTCATTATTATTTTTGCTTTTCTTTCAAGGATGTGCATGATATCAACGTAAAGCGCAGTCTAGCTCTCCGTGCCCTTGCAGTATACTTGCGTGAAGATGACCCACAGTTTTTTAAGACATGGAATGTAAGTATTCAGTGCAATCACCAAACAGGATCATTTTTTGTGCTCACCAAGGTTTTTTAGTCTTTGCTTCATTAACAAATTACCATTGTGTGTATATATATATATATATATATATTCAACTTTTTTTCACTGTACTTTTGCAAATTCTCTATGAATGTTCTTGTCTAGTTTTTAAATTTGGGCCAATTCAGTGTAAACTGAACAGGCCTGCCTGGTTAAAGGGATGGTTCGGAGTAGAATTGACTTCATTGCTATGCACCACGAAGCCCATGTAAATACCCCATCCGAAGTTTTTTTTACCTTAGTCAAACATTTATGGAGATATTAGAGTTTTTCGAATTGCTTGTTACAGGAGTGAATGGTACATGTGATGTATCTCGTAAATTGCACCACTAAACGTGCAAGTAATCTTACCAAACTTGTACAGTAGTGTAAATAGGTTATGTACTCACAAAACGCTGCATCGGAACATTTATAAGTCCACCATGAGTGTTTTAAAAACACGTTTTACCCGAGAACTACTAGTCTCAGAAACTACAAGTCGACGTCACTTCCCTGGTTTGAAAAAAGCACGTAAAAGTCCTCCTACTACATCTGTGTGCATGTCAACTTGTAGGAGGACTTTTACGTGCTTTTTTCAAACCAGGGAAGTGACGTCGACGTGTCGCCATTTGTAGTTTTTGAGACTAGTAGGGATCGGCAAAAACGTGTTTTTAAAACACTCATGGTGGACTTACAAATGTTCTGATGCAGCGTTTTGTGAGTACATAACCTATTTACACGACTGTACAAGTTTGGTAAGATTACTTGCACGTTTAGTGGTGCAATTTACGAGATACATCACATGTACCATTCACTCCTGTAACAAGCAATTCGAAAAACTCTAATATCTCCATAAATGTTTGACTAAGGTAAAAAAAAACTTCGGATGGGGTATTTACATGGGCTTCGTGGTGCATAGCAATGAAGTCAATTCTACTCCGAACCATCCCTTTAAGTATGATACTATATTAAAGTAATAGTTAACCAAACAATTCTTATGATATACCTGATGATGTAATTCATTACTAGACATGTTTACAGTTGGACCCTCTTTGTGCATTCCAGGTTGAGGAGTCGGATGAGCCAGACATCACTGGTACCCCTCTTGCCCTTGTGATGGAAGTCACTCAGACCACTGTTCCTGTCTGTTTCAATCCGGCAAGGACTGCTGTTGTGATCGAAGATGAGTTTGTGCTGAGCGACATCCCCACGTTTCCTGAGGCCTTTGTGTTACTCTTTGGGTTAATGTATGCATTGCATTTGGATTACCCAAGAAAATTGATTCACACCTTCACATTCATCCAGAAAATGCTGATGGGGCTTGATGATGGTAAACATCTGAAACCCTGCTTACTCAATCTCAAAAATGAACTATTACTTACTTTGTAGGCAAATGCCATCTTGTCTACAAGTGCTGTTTTAAGTGCTTGGATGTTTTCATTGGGTAGGTTGTGTCCTGGCCACCAAATCTATCTTGATTGCACTCTGGGTTTGTTAGTTCCTGCTAAGTAGTTTGGTAAGCGTATGTTGTAGAAAATGTAGTTTAAAGCAATTTTACATTTGGAATGTTGTCTTCTGCAACAAATCTACCTCAGTTGCACTTCTAAAACAAACATTTTTGCAATCAGATATTTTTTTTTTTTTATTCTAAGGTGTTTTACAAGTGTATATTGTTAAACATGTAGTTTAAACATTTGGTAGGTTGTTACTTTAATATTGTCACTTCCTTTGTTTATCTCAATTTGTTTTATAAGCTAAACATGTAGTTTACAGCATTTTTACATTTGGGATGTTGTCTTCTGCAACAAATCTACCTCAGTTGCACTTCTAAAACAAATTTTGAAATCAGATTTTTTATTCTAAGGTGTTTTACAAGTGTATATTGTTAAACATGTAGTTTAAACATTTGGTAGGTTGTTACTTTAATATTGTCACTTTGTTTGTCTCAATTTGATAAGTTTTATAAGCTAAACATGTAGTTTGCAGCATTTTTACATTTGGTAGGTTGTCTTCTGCACCAGATCTACCCCAGTTGCACTCTTACAACAGAAACTTGATTTTTGTAATCAGATTTTGTTTATTTTAAGGTTGTTTACAAGTGTATGTTGTTTAACATGTAGTTTAAACATTTGGTAAGTTGTTAGATCTACCTCAGTTGCACTTTACACAATGGAACATGTAGTTTAAAGCGTTTTGTACAATCTATCTCTGTTGCACATTTAATGCAAAAAATACTTGTTTTTGAAATCAGGTATGTATTATTGTTTGTGTTTTGACTTCATTTATTGTTTTTATTTCCTATAATTTATATATATTTTTTTTTAACATTTCTTTTTGGAGTAGCTTTATTTTATATATATTTTTTATTTATATATTTTTTGATTTGCCATGTTGCAAAGTAATAACCATGGGTGTAAAAACTTGTAATGTTTTAACGGTTTCTAATTGGATTTGTTAAATGTTTAACAGTTGTACAAAATAGACAGAATTTAATAGTAAATAAAAACCCTTTAATTATGTCAACAGTTCTGTGTGTGTGCTTTTTTTAGTATTTTGAACTCAAATATGTATCAGGCTATGAGTTATTCAGAAGGAGTTTATTTCTTGAATAAAGTATTTTATATAAGTGGTAATTAATTAAAAACAGTAAGTATTAAAAACATAAAAACTTTACATATGCTACACTTAAGTTTTAAGTACACTGTACTTAAAATGTAAAAAAAAAAAAAAAGACAAATGTTTAAGTTTTGTGTAATTGTAATTTTTAAGTATGTTTACTTAAAAAATCTTAGGTAATCAGTTTCCACAAAAGTTTTGAGTACTCTGAACTTATCGGGTTTTACAGTGTAGCTAAGAGCTAAAGCATGATATTAATACAAAGAAAAATAAGTGTAACTCATGCATACAATGTCCAATCTGACCCAAGCTTAATTTGTTTGATAAGAGTCCTGTTCTGAACACAAGCCCATGCCCATATTCATTTATAGTCATAGTGCCACCTGCTGGCAACAGGAAGTCACATGTTTAATACTGTTGTGGCTGCCCAGCAACATTTAAAAAATATCAACAAGTGTTAAATAGGGTAGCAACATAATAGAAACATGTTAGCAACATTTAGCTAAGTGCTAAAGCATACTCTTAATGCAATGAAACAGGAAGTTACTGTAACTCAGGCATGCAATGTCCAATCAGCCCCAGACTTAATATGTTTGATAAGAGTCCTGGCCTGAATACATTTACCTGCGAATATTCAGTTATAGTCATAGCGCCACCAGCTGGCAACAGCAAATTACTTGTTTTACACTAACTTAAACATGCAATGTACAATTTGCACCAAACTTGACATGTTTGGCAATAGTCCTGGCCTGAAGACATCTAAAACCCAATATTCCGTAATTGCGCCACCTGTTGGACGCAGGATATGTCATGTATTAGACTCAAGCATGCCATGTTCAATCTGCACCAAACTTCATATGTTTGATACAACCGCTGGCCTGAACACATCCGCATGCCAATATACAGTTATACACATAGCGCCACCAGGTGGCAGGAAGACATCTGGCACATCTAAATGACATCCACATATTCCTCCTAAATTTACTATGTTAAAAGCATAGTGCCCACCATTCGCCACAGGTCGGCGGTGAGCCTGGTGCGAGGGCCCTCCCATCGCTGCTTGCAGCTTTAATTAGGGCCCGAGCCCAAAAGGGCGAAGGCCCTATTGTTCTTCTAAGGATTCTTATTAGGGCCCGAGCCCAAAGGGGCGAAGGCCCTATTGTTCTTCTAAGGATTCTTATTTTTTTTTTTTTTTTTTTTTGTTAACCTTCCGGGCACTTAAGGGGGTCTTAACATACTCAAAAACTCTTGAAAATTTGCACACATGTCGGAATCTGCGGCCATCAGGACGCCACAGAGGCTGGTACCGGGGCGTGGCAAGGGGACTCTACAGCGCCCCCTGGAATTTTAAGGGCCATATAGCACACATACTTGAACGTACACATATGAAACTCGGTACACATATAGAACTCATTGAGCTGAACAACTTTTGTACTCTATGTCATTTTCTCAATGCAACAGGAAGTGAGATATTTAGGGCTGTGTAAAAAGCGCATGCTCTGGAATTTAACGTACTCCTCCCAGGATTTCCATACGATTGTCACCAAACTCGGTCAGCATGATCTCAAGACATTGGGGACGCTAAATTGCGAGGGGATTTTTGATATCTCGAACGGTTTGGCCGTGGCAAGGCGACAAAGTTATGGCGAGAAATGAGAAACAGGAAGTGTCTAATAACTGTTGCACACATTGCCTGATTCTGATGAAACTTCACCAGTTTGTTCGTGGTATGATGCCGATTCCATAAAGGTGACTATTATGAGTCAAAGTTATAGCGCCACCAACTGGCAGCAGGAAGCGTGTCATTTTCAAAATGCTTTGAAATCAGCCTCTTAATTTTACTTGATTTTCTTTAAACTTCATCAAAATCATGTCAAAACACGGCCGATAAGAATATGTAAAGGGGTCGATGATAAATCAAATGCTGTTGCCATGGCAACGTCTCAAACTTTAAAATTAGATTCCTGTCTTTTCGAGGCAGATAACGTCTAGGTTACGTAGGTAACCCTCGTTCCCTGAAGGAGGGAACGGAGACGTTACATGGGAACTCGCTTTGAGAGACCGATCATCTCTGAGCCTTATATAAAAAAGGCCAATTACAAATTGGCGAGTGGACGTGCGCGCCGGCCACGCCCCCGTACATACGGGTATATAAGATGGCCGCGCGCATCACTCATCAGGTTTTTGCTGAAGAGCCGAATGAGCCGGCGTCAGCGCGACGCCAGGGCCGTGGCAGGGGATGTAACGTCTCCGTTCCCTCCTTCAGGGAACGAGGGTTACCTACGTAACCTAGACGTTCCCCCTCAGTCGAGTCACTCCGACGTTACATGGGAACAGACCCTCTGGAACAGGCCACGGCCCTGACGCCGCGTTACGCACAGACCCACGTGCCAGCAGGCGAACGTGCCGGCAGGCAGATCCGTAACGTAACCTTCCCAACGCCCCGGGGGCCAAAGAAGGGGGCCCCCTAGGGATGCCAGAAAACTGAAGCATGGGTTGGGGGGGGGGCGGGGCACATGAACGGTTCTTACGCATGTGGAAATGAGAAAAATTCAATATATCCATAAGGCTAGGGATATACGAGGGAAACAGCGGATACGCTGGAATAATAAAGGAAGCCACAACCTGCGGGGCGAAGGAGACCCAGGCAGGAGCACAGTGAGGGCTACCCCGCATCTAGCCCTGACTGCGGGGCATGGAGGACCCAGGGTTCACCGAAGGGAACCTACTGGAAATGGCGCTCGGATCCGCATGGGAATGGCGCAGCAAGCCAACACCAGCCGCCCTCCCGCTCACCTGATGTCTATGTTAAGACACGGGAGGAGACGGCCTCTACGCGGAGGTTGTAGAACCTGGCGAAGGTATTGGGTGTCGCCCAGCCGGCAGCTCTACAGATGTCCGCTAGAGAGGCGCCGTGCG
Organism: Garra rufa; assembly: GCF_049309525.1. Lineage (NCBI taxonomy): Eukaryota > Metazoa > Chordata > Actinopteri > Cypriniformes > Cyprinidae > Garra > Garra rufa. The sequence goes on from NC_133373.1 coordinate 40,656,760, forward strand.
CTAAAGCATAGGAGGATGCAACACTCCGTGTGGAGTGGGCATGCACACCCAAGGGGCACGGCTGTCCCTGGTACAGATAGGACAGGGAGATGGCCTCTACCACCCAATGGGCCAACCTCTGTTTGGAGACAGCATTCCCTTTCTGCTGACCTCCAAAGCAGACAAAGAGCTGCTCGGTGCGTCTGAAGTGCCGAGTGCGGGCTACGTAGATACGCAGGGCGCGAACTGGACACAGCAGCGCAGAAGCTGGGTCTGCCTCCTCCATAGGCAGAGCTTGCAGGTTCACCACCTGATCGCGAAAAGGCGTGGTGGGAACCTTGGGCACATAACCGGGCCGGGGTCTCAAGATAACGTGAGAATCGCCGGGCCCGAACTCAAGGCACGAATCGTCGACAGAAAAGGCTTGAAGGTCTCCTACCCTCTTAATAGAAGCCAAAGCTGTCAGGAGCGCTGTCTTAAGGGACAGAAATTTAAGCTCGACTGACTCAAGGGGCTCAAAGGGAGCTCCCCGCAGGCCCTGGAGGGCGACGGAGAGGTCCCAAGAGGGAACGAGGCGCGGTCTGGGAGGGTTAAGTCTCCTTGCGCCTCTGAGGAACCTAACGACCAGCGGGTGCTTCCCTAGGGATGATCCATCCACTGCGTCATGGTGAGCGGCAATAGCGGCCACATAGACTTTGAGAGTTGAAGGGGACAGCCTGCGCTCCAACTTCTCCTGCAGGAAGGAAAGCACGGCTGCAATCGAGCATTTCTGGGGGTCCTCACCTCGGGAGGAACACCAGTCGACGAACAGACCCCACCGCAGTGCGTACGCCTGCCTTGTAGAGGGGGCTCGGGACTGCGTGATTGTGTCTATCACGGCCTGGGGAAGGCCAGCGAGGTCTGACGCGTCCCGTCCAGGAGCCAGACATGCAGGTTCCAGAGGTCGGGACGTGGGTGCCAAATTGTGCCCATCCCCTGAGAAAGCAGGTCCTTCCTCAAGGGGATCTTCCAGGGAGGGGCTGCCGCGAGGGAAATAAGTTCTGGGAACCAGGTCCTGGCAGGCCAGTATGGGGCGACCAGGAGAACCTGCTCCTCGTCCTCCCTGATCTTGCACAGGGTCTGTGCAAGGAGGCTCACTGGGGGAAAGGCGTACTTGGGCCCCGGAGGCCAGCTGTGAGCCAGAGCATCTCTGCCGAGGGAAACCTCGCTGAGGGAGAAGAACTGCTGGCAATGGGAGGTCTCGGGGGAGGCAAACAGATCTATCTGGGCCTCCCCGAAGCGACTCCAAATCAGCTGGACTGACTCGGGGTGGAGTCGCCATTCTCCAGGGAGGGTGGACTGCCGTGAGAGCTGATCGGCTGCACGGTTGAGTTCCCCGGGAATGTGAATGGCACGTAGCGATTTTAGCCACGTTTGACTCCAAAGGAGCAGACGGCGGGCGAGTTGTGACATGCGAGGAGAGCGGAGGCCGCCCTGCCGGTTGATATATGCAACCGTCGCAACACTGTCGG
>NC_133373.1:40658749-40723366 GCF_049309525.1 Garra rufa
ATATATATATATATATATATATTGCCCCTTTCAATACTCAACTTGTTTTAAAGATATTTTGAAAGAATGAAGCGTTTATAGAGCACTTTATTGTGTATTGCTGTACACCCCCATGAACTGTGTTCATGTTCATGTTAATTCACAGTACATAAATTATATATGAATACTTTTTTAGCTTAATATTAATTAACATTAATAAATGCTATTTATTTATTGGTCATGTTAACTAATATAGTTAATGCTAACAAATAAAACTGAATGGCAACATTTTATATTTTGTGTGTATGTGTCTGTGTGTTGATTTTAAAGTCTAACCTTTCAATTCTGTAAACTTTAAATCCAAACTAGCAGAGGGTTACTGTGAATGCATGTGTCAACTGGGCACCGTCTTCCTTATTGATTCTTAGTTATGTAGCGCTTAAGAGTGATGTCTTATAACAGGAGGAGTCACCAGCAAAGCAATATCCACACAAAAATTGTACAGATAGGTAACGATGACATTTAAGCAGAAGTGGTGGACGTAAAGCAAGCAATAATAACATTTTGTTATCATCATGAATCATGTTCTTATCATCATCATCAGAGTATAGCGAAAATTTAGCATATTGGTTCACAGTTGGCATTATCTGAAGTCCTTGCATTGATTGCATTTAATTAAATCAACATTATATTTGGTCAGTCTGATTCTTGAGGCCTTAGAGATGTGAAATTGTGAAGATCTTGAGTTTTCATTGAGTTGTTATAACTTAGCCATTAAATGTCTGATCTGCCACAAAATTCACAGGTTTGGTAAGAGTCCTGGCCTGAAGACACCTAAAGACCAATATTCAGATATTATCATAGCGCCACTTGTTGGCAGCAGGATATATCATATCTTTCACTAACTCAAACATACCAAGGTCAATCTGCACCAAACTTCATATGTTTGATAATAGTGATGGCCTGAACACATCTACATGCCAATAATCAGTTACAGGCATAGCGCCACCATCTTTCAGCAGCAAGTTTGGCACATTTAAATGACTTATGACAGATTTTTTCTATATTTACTGTATTAAAAGCATACTGCCCACCGTTTGCTGATTTCCTGAAGCCACCGGTCGGCGGTGAGCCCGGGTGCGAGGGCCCGTTCATCGCTGCTCGCAGCTTTAATTATTATTATTATTTTTTTTTTTCAATGTTTTGGGGGATTTCGGGGGCCTTAACATACACGAAAACTCTTGAAACTTTGCACACACATTGGAACCTGCGGCCATCAGGGCCGGACAGACTTTGACATGGGGGGGTCATCTGGGGGGGGCATGGCACAGCGTTAAAAATTGCGACTTTTGAAGGGCTCTGGAGCGCACAACGGTTGACCTACAGTCACCAAAATTCATACACATATAGACCTCATCGGGCCGAACAAATTTCACACTCATAGTCCATGCTTCGCCAAACAGGAAGTCGGCTATTCAGGGATGTCTAAAAAGTGCATGCAATGGAATTTGAAATACTCCTACTAGGCCTTTCCACCGATGGCCACCAAACTCGGTCAGCATGATCTCAAGACATTGGGGACGCAAAATTGCCAGGGGATTTTTGATATCTCGAACGGTTTGACCGTGACGGGGCGACAAATTTATGGCGAGAAATGAGAAACAGGAAGTGCCTAATAACTTTGACATACTTTGTCTGATTTTGACCAAACTTCAGCAGTTTGTTCACCGTCTGATGCCGATCACAGAGATGTGACTATTATGAGTCAAAGTTATAGCGCCACCAACTGGCAGCAGAAAGCGTGACGTTTTTGAAACGCTTTAAACTCAGCCTCTTAATTTTACTCAATTTGCTTCAAACTTCATCACAATAATGTCAAAACACGACCGATAAGAATCTGTGAAGGGCGTTATCCATAACTTTTATCATGTTGCCATGGCAACGTGTCAAACTTTAACTTTAGTTTTTTGTGTTTTTGAGCCACTTAAAATGCTTAGAATTTCATGAAACTCAACACACACATCTGTATTAATGACAGTTAAACACTGATAAAAGCCCATAAATGGGCGTGGAGCAGGCGCTCCATAGCGCCACCTTTTGACAAAAGTTGGGGGGTTACTTTGTCCTACAGTCACCAAACTCGGTACATATATTGGACTCATCAAGCCGGACAACTTTCTAATTTACACCCATTAGCTACGACCAACAGGAAGTCAGCTATTTTTATTTAAATATGGATTTTTGGAAAAATCAAGCTGTGGAATTTGAAATACTCCTCCTAGACCTTTCCACCGATGGCCACCAAACTCGGTCAGCATGATCTCAAGATATTGGGAATGCAAAATTGCCAGGGGATTTTTGGTATCTCGAACGGTTTGGCCGTGGCAGGGCGACAAATTATGGCGAGAAATGAGAAACAGGAAATGTCTAATAATTTTGACACACTTTATCTGATTTTGACCAAACTTAAGCAGTTTGTTCGTCGTATGATACCGATCACAGAGATGTGACTATTATGAGTCAAAGTTATAGCGCCACCAACTGGCAGCAGGAAGTGTGTTGCTTGCAAAACGCTTTTAAATCAACCTCTTAATTTTACTCAATTTGCTTCAAACTTCATCAGAATAATATCAAAACACGGCCGATGAGAATCTGTGAAGGGGTCCTTGATACATCAAATGCTGTTGCCATGGCAACATGTCAAACTTTAACATTTGTTTCCTGTGTTTTTAAATATAGCTGTGAATAAATTCATATCACTCATAGCAGAATCAGACAGTTCACACAAAACTTTGTCAACATGATGCCAAGATACTGAAGATGTTAAATTGTGAACGGCTTTGGGACATCTTGAACGGTGTTGATGTGGTGATTTATGAAAGTAACAATAAAAAAGATGAATAGTTATTTTCATATATCTTTAAATTGCATTATTCTAACTCATCAAAACTTTTTACATATAAAGAACAAGAAATTCTTAGGAAATACGTGTAGTTTCAAAATGTTATCATGCTCAGAGGCCCCAAAAACATTAAAAGTGTCACATAAATTTGTCAGATTAAAGCTCTAATACCAGGGATGAACACTAGAGGTCCTCATAAGATAAGGAATCGTTTGACCTCTAATGCTATTTAGCTCATTCTCAGTGTATAAGAATGAAAATAATCCATAGAATCAGTTGATATAGACTGTACTGTCAGTGTACTTTTACATAATTATTTTGTATAGGTGCTTAAAGAGCATTAAAATATTTTTTTAATCTTTTAAGGAAAAATTATATGATTTATATACATATATACAATCTCACTGATAGAATAAAAAATATTATAAGTATGACACTATACTGCTCAGTTCACTTAATTAGAATGAGAAACAAATACATCAACTAAGTAAATATGTATTTATTTTTAATATATTTGTTTATAATTATTTCACAGATGCTTATAGATCATTAAAATAATATAAAAAAATGGATGTAGATCATAAAACATGGTAACTATTTAAAATAGGGTCTCTTTTGTTAACATTTGTTAATGAACTAACACACGAACGAACAACGAACAATATATTTGTACTCAATTTTCTTCAAACTTCATCAGAATGATGTAAAAACACGGCCGATGAGAGTCTGTAAAGGCGTCCCTGATGCATCAAATGCTGTTGCCATGGCAAATAAAAAAAAAAAAATACAAAATACATATTTGTTTCCTGTGTTTTTGAGGCAGATAGCGTGCCTAGAATTTCATTTCCCATTTTCAATTTTCAATGATTTATTATATATTTAAAGTGCAGCATCCTAACTCTTTGAAACTTTTTTCATACAAATAACTATTCATTCTGATTAAACACAGTTCATTTCATAATTATATAAAACTCCACGAATGAAATAAAATTAAAAAACAAATCTGATCTCACTCTGCTCTGCACTCTATGTGTGTGTTTGTGCGGTAAGTGGCTGAGTGTAAGGAGGTGGGATGGGTGGTAAGAGAAAGAGTCAGAGAGGAGGAGAGACAGTTAGGGTTAGTCCAAAGGGTTATTGTGAATGCATGTGCCAACTGGGCACCGTTTTCCTGATGCTATCGGGATGGCGACTGCCAGACGGCGAGGGCCCGGTCAACGCTGCTTGCAGCTTTAATTATTATTTTTTTTTTTTTTTTTTCTTTTTTTCAACCTTCCGGGCACTTTTGGGGGCCTTAACATACTCAAAAACTCTTGAAAATTTGCACACACGTCGGAATCTGCGGCCATCAGGACGCCAAAGAGGCTGGGACCCGGGCGTGGTTCAGGGCCTCTACAGCGCCCCCTGGAACACAGTTTGAAAACTTGATGTACTGCGCACACATACTTGCATGTATTGATATGAAACTCGGTACACATATAGATCTCACTGAGCCAAACAACTTTTGTACTCTATGTCATAGGCTCCACCTGACAGGAAGTGAGATATTTAGGGCTGTTTAAAAAGCGCATGCTCTGGAATTTAACGTACTCCTCCCAGGAATTCCATGGGATTGTCACCAAACTCGGTCAGCATGATCTCAAGACATTGGGGACGCTAAATTGCGAGGAGATTTTTGATATCTCGAACGGTTTGGCCGTGGCAAGGCGACAAAGTTATGGCGAGAAATGAGAAACAGGAAGTGTCTAATAACTGTTGCACACATTGCCTGATTCTGATGAAACTTCACCAGTTTGTTCCTTGTATGATGCAGATTCCATAAATGTGACTATTATGAGTCAAAGTTATAGCGCCACCAACTGGCAGCAGGAAACGTGTCATTTTCAAAATGCTTTGAAATCAGCCTCCTAATTTTACTCGATTTTCTTTAAACTTCATCAAAATCATGTCAAAACACGGCCGATAAGAATATGTAAAGGGGTCGATGATAAATCAAATGCTGTTGCCATGGCAACGTGTCAAACTTTAAAATTACATTCCTGTCTTTTCGAGGCAGATAACATGCTTAGAATTTCATGAAACTCAACACACACATCAATATTAATGATAGTTAGACACTGGCAAAAGGTCATAAATGGGCGTGGAGCAGGCACTCTATAGCGCCATCTTTTGACAAAAGTTGGGGGGTTAGTTTTTCCTACAGTCACCAAACTCTGTACATATATTGTTCTCATCAATCTGGACAACTTTCTAAATCAAACTCATTAGCTAAGACCAACAGAAAGCCGGCTATTTTGATTTGAAGGTGGATTTTTTGAAAAATCAGGTAGTAAACAAATTCACACTACTCCTAAGAACAACCAGCTGTTCACACCAAACTTTTTTAACATGAAGAGAAGATTCTGAAGATGTTAAATTGCGAGCGGATTTTGGATATCTCGAACGGTGTTGACGTGGTGATTTTTTAAAGATATAGTAAAAAACATAACCCTAATTTTTTATATCTTTAAAGTGCAGCATCCAAACTCTTTAAAACTTTTTTCACACAGAGATCTTATCATTCTGAGCAAGTGCTGGAAATATACATTTTATACAAGCTTCAATGAATTAAAGAAAATTAAAAAAATAACTCAGAAACCTGCTGTCACTCTGGGTGAATGTCTCTACAGTATGTGTGTGCGTTCAGTCAGGCACAGAGAAGCTCATTATTGCAGGGGGGAGGGGTGAGAGGCAGAGAGGGTGACAGAGTAGAGAGCCATCCTACAGACCATCTTTGAACAAAAAATGCACATATGTATTGTAATTACATAAATATGTCTGATCTTTGAGAGTCTGATATTTTGAGAAAATATAAAGGGTCACTTAGTCTTTCATTGTTCGTATTTTGCAGTTGTTGTTTTTTATTAATTTTTTACTTAACTGTACCATGAACTTGTCCTATTCAGTCACATAGCAAAAGATTTAAAAAAATACAACTTTTTAGCATGATCAATTTATCTTCATTGATAGACAATATTTACATAGTGTTATTTATTGAATATAAAATAATAATAATAAAAAATTATGACAAACTTTGACAACAAAACAAACGTTACTGTTAATTTCTTCAAAACATCTGAAAACCATAATTTTAAGATCAGTTATAAATATATATATCACCCCGTTAAAATACTCAACTTGATTTTTAAAGATATTTTGAAAGAATAAAGAGTTTATAGAGCACTTTATTGTGTATTGCTGTACACCCACATGAACTGTGTTCATGTTCATGCTAATTCACAGTACATAAACTATATATGAATACTTTTTTTTAGCTTAATATTAATTAACATTAATAAATGCTATTTATTTATTGGTCATGTTAACTAATATAGTTAATGCTAACAAATAAAACTGAATGGCAACATTTTATATTTTGTGTGTATGTGTCTGTGTGTTGATTTTAAAGTCTAACCCTTTCAATTCTGTAAACTTTAAATCCAAACTAGCAGAGGGTTACTTTGAATGCATGTGCCAAGTGGGCACCGTCTTCATTATTGATTCTTAGTAATGTAGCGCTTAAGAGTGATGTCTTATAACAGGAGGAGTCACCAGCAAAGCAATATCCACACAAAAATTGTACAGATAGGTAACGATGACATTTCAGCAGAAGTGGTGGACGTAAAGCAAGCAATAATAACATTTTGTTATCATGAATCTTGTTCTTACTTGTTAGCAGCAGGATATATCATATCTTTCACTAACTCAAACATACCAAGGTCAATCTGCACCAAACTTCATATGTTTGATAATAGTGCTGGCCTGAACACATCTACATGCCAATAATTAGTTACAAGCATAGCGCCACCATCTGGCAGCGGCAAGTTTGGCACATTTAAATGACTAATGACTTTTTTCTATATTTACTGTATTAAAAGCATACTGCCCACCGTTTGCTGATTTCCTGAAGCCACCGGTCGGCGGTGAGCCCAGGTGCGAGGGCCCGTTCATCGCTGCTCGCAGCTTTAATTAGGGCCCGAGCCCAAAAGGGCGAAGGCCCTATTGTTTTTCTAAGGATTATTATTATTATTATTATTATTTTTTTTTTTTTCAATGTTTTGGGGGATTTCGGGGGCCTTAACATACACGAAAACTCTTGAAACTTTGCACACACATTGGAACCTGCGGCCATCAGGGCCGGACAGACTTTGACATGGGGGGGTCACCTGGGGGGGGCATGGCACAGCGTTAAAAATTGCGACTTTGAAGGGCTCTGGAGCGCACAACGGTTGACCTACAGTCACCAAAATTCATACACATATAGACCTCATCGGGCCGAACAAATTTCACACTCATAGTCCGTGCTTCGCCAAACAGGAAGTCGGCTATTCAGGGATGTCTAAAAAGTGCATGCAATGGAATTTGAAATACTCCTACTAGGCCTTTCCACCGATGGCCACCAAACTCGGTCAGCATGATCTCAAGACATTGGGGACGCAAAATTGCCAGGGGATTTTTGATATCTCGAACGGTTTGACCGTGACGGGGCGACAAATTTATGGCGAGAAATGAGAAACAGGAAGTGCCTAATAACTTTGACATACTTTGTCTGATTTTGACCAAACTTCAGCAGTTTGTTCATCGTCTGATGCCGATCACAGAGATGTGACTATTATGAGTCAAAGTTATAGCGCCACCAACTGGCAGCAGAAAGCCTGACGTTTTTGAAACGCTTTAAACCCAGCCTCTTAATTTTACTCAATTTGCTTCAAACTTCATCCCAATAATGTCAAAACACGACCGATAAGAATCTGTGAAGGGCGTTATCCATAACTTTTATCATGTTGCCATGGCAACGTGTCAAACTTTAACTTTAGTTTTTTGTGTTTTTGAGCCACTTAAAATGCTTAGAATTTCATGAAACTCAACACACACATCTGTATTAATGACAGTTAAACACTGATAAAAGCCCATAAATGGGCGTGGAGCAGGCGCTCCATAGCGCCACCTTTTGACAAAAGTTGGGGGGTTACTTTGTCCTACAGTCACCAAACTCGGTACATATATTGGACTCATCAAGCCGGACAACTTTCTAATTTACACCCATTAGCTACGACCAACAGGAAGTCAGCTATTTTTATTTAAATATGGATTTTTGGAAAAATCAAGCTGTGGAATTTGAAATACTCCTCCTAGACCTTTCCACCGATGGCCACCAAACTCGGTCAGCATGATCTCAAGATATTGGGAATGCAAAATTGCCAGGGGATTTTTGGTATCTCGAACGGTTTGGCCGTGGCAGGGCGACAAATTATGGCGAGAAATGAGAAACAGGAAATGTCTAATAATTTTGACACACTTTATCTGATTTTGACCAAACTTAAGCAGTTTGTTCGTCGTATGATACCGATCACAGAGATGTGACTATTATGAGTCAAAGTTATAGCGCCACCAACTGGCAGCAGGAAGTGTGTTGCTTGCAAAACGCTTTTAAATCAACCTCTTAATTTTACTCAATTTGCTTCAAACTTCATCAGAATAATATCAAAACATGGCCGATGAGAATCTGTGAAGGGGTCCTTGATACATCAAATGCTGTTGCCATGGCAACATGTCAAACTTTAACATTTGTTTCCTGTGTTTTTAAATATAGCTGTGAATAAATTCATATCACTCATAGCAGAATCAGACAGTTCACACCAAACTTTGTCAACATGATGCCAAGATACTGAAGATGTTAAATTGTGAACGGCTTTGGGACATCTTGAACGGTGTTGATGTGGTGATTTATGAAAGTAACAATAAAAAAGATGAAGAGTTATTTTCATATATCTTTAAATTGCATTATTCTAACTCATCAAAACGTTTTACATATAAAGAACAAGAAATTCTTAGGAAATACGTGTAGTTTCAAAATGTTATCATGCTCAGAGGCCCCAAAAACATTAAAAGTGTCACATAAATTTGTCAGATTAAAGCTCTAATACCAGGGATGAACACTAGAGGTCCTCATAAGATAAGGAATCGTTTGACCTCTAATGCTATTTAGCTCATTCTCAGTGTATAAGAATGAAAATAATCCATAGAATCAGTTGATATAGACTGTACTGTCAGTGTACTTTTACATAATTATTTTGTATAGGTGCTTAAAGAGCATTAAAATCTTTTTTTAATCTTTTAAGGAAAAATTATATGATTTATATACATATATACAATCTCACTGATAGAATAAAAAATCTTATAAGTATGACACTATACTGCTCAGTTCACTTAATTAGAATGAGAAACAAATACATCAACTAAGTTAATATGTATTTATTTTTAATATATTTGTTTATAATTATTTCACAGATGCTTATAGATCATTAAAATAATATTTAAAAATGGATGTAGATCATAAAACATGGTAACTATTTAAAATAGGGTCTCTTTTGTTAACATTGGTTAATGAACTAACACACGAACGAACAACGAACAATATATTTGTACTCGATTTTCTTCAAACTTCATCAGAATGATGTAAAAACACGGCCGATGAGAGTCTGTAAAGGCGTCCCTGATGCATCAAATGCTGTTGCCATGGCAAATAAATAAAAATACAAAATACATTCAAATATTTGTTTCCTGTGTTTTTGAGGCAGATAGCGTGCCTAGAATTTTATTTTCCATTTTCAATTTTCAATGATTTATTATATATTTAAAGTGCAGCATCCTAACTCTTTGAAACTTTTTTCATACAAATAACTATTCATTATGATTAAACACAGTTCATTTCATAATTATACAAAACTCCACGAATGAAAGAAAATTAAAAAACAAATCTGATCTCACTCTGCTCTGCACTCTATGTGTGTGTTTGTGTGGTAAGTGGCTGAGTGTAAGGAGGTGGGATGGGTGGTAAGAGAAAGAGTCAGACAGGAGGAGAGACAGTTAGGGTTAGTCCAAAGGGTTATTGTGAATGCATGTGCCAACTGGGCACCGTTTTCCTGATGCTATCGGGATGGCGACTGCCAGACGGCGAGGGCCCGGTCAACGCTGCTTGCAGCTTTAATTCTTCTTCTTCTTCTTCTTCTTCTTCTTCTTCTTCTTCTTCTTCTCCAAAGTGAAAAGTCTTTTTGAGGGCCTAAACATGCCCGAAAACTCACGAAACTTTGCACACGCATCAGACCTGGCGAAAATTTACATCTGATATGGTTTTCAAAAGTGGGTGTGACAAAATGGCTCGATAGCGCCACCTATAAAATTTCAACGGAGTGCCCCTCGAGCTACGTTTCATGTACATGTACGAAACTCGGTACACATATGTAACACACCAATACCTACAAAAAAGTCTCCTGGTGCAACATCCGAAACCCAACAGGAAGTCCGTTATATTGAATTTCCTGTACGATTTTTGTGCAGTTTTTACCATTTTCAGGCCTCATACTTTAACGAACTCCTCCTACAGTTTTTATCCGATCATCTTCAAATTTGCTGAGTGTCATCATAAGGCCTTTGCGATGTTAAATTGCGAAGCTTTAGAGTTTTCGTCGAAGGGCGTGTCCGTGGCGGCCGGACAAACTTTGATGTTTCGCCATGAAAAAGGAAGTTGCTATAACTCAGGCATACGATGTACGATCTGCCTCAAACTTCACATGTTTGATGACAGTCCGGTCCTGAACACACGTCAGTGCCCATATTCAGTTATAGTCATAGCGCCACCTGCTGACAACAGGAAATGACATGTTTAACACTGTTACGGACTCCTAGAAACATATTGAAAAGCGTTAACAAGTCTTAAATAGGCTAGCAACATGCTACAAACATGCTAAAACATGCTAGCAACACTTAGCTAAGAGCTAAAGCATGCTATTAATACAAATACAAAAGGAAATTGCTGTAACTCATTTATATAATGTTGAATCTGACCCAAACTTAATATTCAACATGCTACAAAAATAATAAAGCATGCTAGCAACATTTAGCTAAGTGCTAAAGCATACTCTTAATGCAATGAAACAGGAAGTTACTGTAACTCAGGCATGCAATGTCCAATCAGCCCCAAACTTAATATGTTTGATAACAGTCCTGGCCTGAAGATATCTACATGCCAATATTCAGTTATAGTTATAGCGCCACCTACTGTCAACAGGAAGTGACATGTTTAACACTGAGACACACTATTAGCAACACACTAAAAAAGCCATTGAGTGCTAAACTAGTTTAAAACGTACTCAAACATGCTAGCAACACTTACTTAGTGCTAAAGCATGTTGTTAAAGACATAAAACAGGAAGTTACTGTAACTCAGACATGCAATGTCCAATCAGCCCCAAACTTCACGTTTGATAAGAGTCCTGGCCTGAAGATATATACATGCCCATATTCAGTTATAGTCACAGCGCCACCTGCTGACAACAGGAAGTGACGTTTAATGGTGTTACGGACTCCTAGCAACATAATAAAAAGTGTCAGCAAGTTTTAAATAGGCTAGCATCATGCTAGAATCATGTTAAAACATGCTAGCAACACTTAGCTGAGAGCTAAAGCATGATATTAATACAAAGAAAAATAAGTGTAACTCATGCATACAATGTCCAATCTGACCCAAGCTTAATATGTTTGATAAGAGTCCTGGTCTGAACACAAGCCCATGCCCATATTCAGTTATAGTCATAGTGCCACCTGCTGGCAACAGGAAGTCACATGTTTAATACTGTTGTGGATGCCCAGCAACATTTTAAAAATATCAACAAGTGTTAAATAGGGTAGCAACATGCTAGAAACATGTTAGCAACATTTAGCTAAGTGCTAAAGCATACTCTTAATGCAATGAAACAGGAAGTTACTGTAACTCAGGCATGCAATGTCCAATCAGCCCCAAACTTAATATGTTTGATAAGAGTCTTGGCCTGAATACATTTACATGCCAATATTTAGTTATAGTCATAGCGCCACCAGCTGGCAACAGCAAATTACTTGTTTTACACTAACTTAAGCATGCAATGTACAATTTGCACCAAACTTGACATGTTTGCCAATAGTCCTGGCCTGAAGACATCTAAAAGCCAATATTTTGTAATAGCGCCACCTGTTGGCAGCAGGATATGTCATGACTTACACTCAAGCATGCCATGTTCAAGCTTCACCAAACTTCATATGTTTGATAAAAGCACTGGCCTGAACACATCTGCATGCCAATATTCAGTTATAGGTAAAGCGCCACCAGCTGGCAGAAGGAAGATTGGCACATATCAATGACTTTGACATATTCCTCCTACATTTTCTGTGTTAATAGCATAGTGCCCACCATTCGCCACCGATCGGCGGTGAGCCCGAGTGCGAGGGCCCTACCATCGCTGCTTGCAGCTTTAATTAGGGCCCGAGCACCGATGGTGTGAGGACCCTATTGAATCTGCTCCGTTTATTATTATTATTATTATTATTATTATTATTATTATTAGGGCCCGAGCACTACAGTGCGAGGACCCTATTGGAATTGCTCCGTTTATTATTAGGGCCCGAGCCCAAAAGGGCGAAGGCCCTATTGTTTTTCTAAGGATTATTATTATTATTTTTTTTTCAATGTTTTTGGGGATTTCGGGGCCCTTAACATACACGAAAACTCTTGAAAATTTGCACACACATTGGAACCTGCGGCCATCAGGGCCGGACAGACTTTGACATGGGGGGGTCACCTGGGGGGGGCGTGGCACAGCGTTAAAAATTGCGAATTTTGAGGGACTCTGGAGCGCACACCAATTGATCTACAGTCACCAAAATTCATACACATATAGACCTCATCCGGCCGAACAACTTCCGTGCTCACAGTCCGTGCTTCACCAAACAGGAAGTCAGCTATTCAGGGATGTCTAAAAAGCGCATGCAATGGAATTTGAAATACTCCTCCTAGACCTTTCCACCGATGGCCACCAAACTCGGTCAGCATGATCTCAAGACATTGGGGACGCAAAATTGCCAGGGGATTTTTGATATCTCGAACGGTTTGGCCGTGGCGGGGCGACAAAGTTATGGCGAGAAATGAGAAACAGGAAGTGTCTAATAACTTTAACACACTTTGTCTGATTTTGACCAAACTTCAGCAGTTTGTTCATCTTATGATGCCGATCACAGAGATGTGACTATTAGGAGTCAAAGTTATAGCGCCACCAACTGGCAGCACAAAGCGCAACGTTTTCTAAATGCTTTTAAATCAACCTTTTAATTTTACTCAATTTGCTTCAAACTTCATCTCAATAATGTTGAAACACGGCCAATGAGAATCTGTGAATTGCATTATCGATAACTTTTATCATGTTGCCATGGCAACGTGTCAAACTTTAACTTTAGCTTTTTGTGTTTTGGAGCCACTTAAAATAATCAGAATTTCATGAAACTTCACACACACATCTGTATTAATGATATTTAGACACTGATAAAAGCCCATAAATGGGCGTGGAGCAGGCGCTCCATAGCGCCACCTTTTGACAAAAGTTGGGGGTTTAGTTTGTCCTACAGTCACCAAACTCGGTACATATATTGATCTCATCAAGCCAGAAACATTTCTAATTTACACCCATTAGCTACGATCGACAGGAAGTCGGCTATTTTGATTTGAATGTGGATATTTGGAAAAATCAGGCTGTGGAATTTTATATACTTCTCTCGGGAAAACCAACCAATTCACACCAAACTTTTTTGACATGATGCCAACATTCTGAAGATTCTAAATTGCGAGCAGATTTAGGATATCTTGAACGGTGTTGATGTGGTGATTGATTGAAATCGGAGTAAAAAAAGATAGCCGTAATTTTATTATATCTTTAAAGTGCAGCATCCAAAGTCTTTGAAACTTTTTTCATACAGACTACTAGTCATTCTGATCAGACACCGTTCATTTCATAATTATACAAAGATCTATGAATTAATGAAAATTAAAAAACAAATCTGATCCCTCTCTGCTCTGCACTTATGTGTGTGCGTGGTAAGTGGGTGTGTGTTTTTTGAGTGTTAGGGTGACAGTGGGGAGGGGGGATGGGTGGAAAGAGAGAGTCAGAGAGGAGGAGATAGAAGGGAATATTTAAACTCTTGGTTGTTTATTCATTAGGATGTGAATTAGGGCTGGGTATTGTGACCAATTTGGCAATTCGATTCAATTGTTATTTTTATGGTTTCGATTCGATTCAACTCGATTCGATATCGATTAGCTATCAATATTTCATTTAAAATGTTAGTTTTGCAGACATGGGATCACTATTTTGATATAAATGCTGGTAACTTAAAACTCCCCTACTTAAGTTTATTACTGAAATACACATCTACATTAATAATAGGGTGCACACAGTTGTTTATTTTAAACAACTTTTATTTTAAATGAATACTGTAACAAGAAGTCATAAATATGTGCATCCAATGTACACCATGTAAACAAACTGCAAAATGCACATTACTGTAAAAAATAAAAAGACTAAATGTGCAACAGTGAAATCTATTAAGAACTTCAAACATGTTTAAGAATTTTTTTTTTCTAAATTCAAATCAGGCCCATCATAAAGCCCTTGTCTGCATATACAAAACATTCTAACTGTCCATAAAACTAACAGTTCTTAACTACAGCCTGATAATTTTTGGTCACCAGATTTTTTTTGCAAAAAATTTACACCCATTAGCTACGACCAACAGGAAGTCAGCTATTTTGATTTGAATGTGGATTTTTGGAAAAATATAGCTGAATAAATTCATATCACTCATAGCAGAATCAGACACCAAACTTTGTCAACATGGTGCCAAGATACTGAAGATGTTAAAATGTGAACGGCTTTGGGATATCTTGAACGGTGTTGATGTGGTGATTTATGAATGTAACAGTAAAAAAGATGGAGAGTTATTTCCATATATCTTTAAATTGCATTATTCTAACTCATCAAAACTTTTTACATATAAAGAACAAGAAATTCTTAGGAAATACGTGTAGTTTCAAAATGTTATCATGCTCAGAGGCCCCAAAAACATAAAAAGTGTCATATAAATTGTCAGATTAAAGCTCTAGTACCAGGGATGAACACTAGAGGCCCTCATAAGATAAGGAATCGTTTGAACAATAATGCTATTTAGCTCATTCTCAGTGTATAAGAATGAAAATAATCCATAGAATCAGTTGATATGTACTGTATTGTCAGTAGACTTTTACATAGTTATTTTGTATAGGTGCTTAAAGAGCATTAAAATATTTTTTTTTAATCTTTTAAGGAAAAATTATATGATTTATATACATATATAGACTCTCACTGATAGAACAAAAAATCTTATAAGTATGACACTATACTGCTCAGTTCACTTAATTAGAATGAGAAAACAAATACATCAACTAAGTTATTATGTATTTATTTTTAATATTTTGGTTATAATTATTTCACAGATGCTTATGGATCATTAAAATAATATTTAAAAATGGTTGTAGATCATAAAACATGGTAACTATTTAAAATAGGGTCTTTTTTGTTAACAATGGTTAATGAACTAACACACGAACGAACAACGAACAATATATTTGTACTCGATTTTCTTCAAACTTCATCAGAATGATGTAAAAACACGGCCGATGAGAGTCTGTAAAGGCGTCTCTGATGCATCAAATGCTGTTGCCATGGCAAATAAATAAAAATACAAAATACATTCAAATATTTGTTTCCTGTGTTTTTGAGGCAGATAGCGTGCCTAGAATTTCATTTTTCATTTTCAATTTTCAATAATTTATTATATATTTAAAGTGCAGCATCCTAACTCTTTGAAACTTTTTTCATACAAATAACTATTCATTCTGATTAAACACAGTTCATTTCATAATTATACAAAACTCCACGAATGAAAGAAAATTAAAAAACATATCTGATCTCACTCTGCTCTGCACTCTATGTGTGTGTTTGTGTGGTAAGTGGCTGAGTGTAAGGAGGCGGGATGGGTGGCAAGAGAAAGAGTCAGACAGGAGGAGAGACAGTTAGGCTTAGTCCAAAGGGTTACTGTGAATGCATGTGCCAACTGGGCACCGTTTTCCTGAAGCTATCGGGATGGCGACTGCCAGACGGCGAGGGCCCGGTCAACGCTGCTTGCAGCTTTAATTCTTCTTCTTCTTCTTCTTCTTCTTCTTCTCCAAAATGAAAAGTCTTTTTGAGGGCCTAAACATGCCCGAAAACTCACGAAACTTTGCACACGCATCAGACCTGGCGAAAATTTACATCTGATATGGTTTTCAAAAGTGGGTGTGGCAAAATGGCTCGATAGCGCCACCTATAAAATTTCAACGGAGTGCCCCTCGAGCTACGTTTCACGTACATGTACGAAACTCGGTACACATATGTAACACACCAATACCTACAAAAAAGTCTCCTGGTGCAACATCCGAAACCCAACAGGAAGTCCGTTATATTGAATTTCCTGTACGATTTTTGTGCAGTTTTTGCCATTTTCAGGCCTCATACTTTAACGAACTCCTCCTACAGTTTTTATCCGATCATCTTCAAATTTGCTGAGTGTCATCATAAGGCCTTTGCGATGTTAAATTGCGAAGCTTTAGAGTTTTCGTCGAAGGGCGTGTCCGTGGCGGCCGGACAAACTTTGATGTTTCGCCATGAAAAAGGAAGTTGCTATAACTCAGGCATACGATGTCCGATCTGCCTCAAACTTCACATGTTTGATGACAGTCCGGTCCTGAACACACGTCAGTGCCCATATTCAGTTATAGTCATAGCGCCACCTGCTGACAACAGGAAATGACATGTTTAACACTGTTACGGACTCCTAGAAACATATTGAAAAGCGTTAACAAGTCTTAAATAGGCTAGCAACATGCTACAAACATGCTAAAACATGCTAGCAACACTTAGCTAAGAGCTAAAGCATGCTATTAATACAAATACAAAAGGAAATTGCTGTAACTCATGTATATAATGTTGAATCTGACCCAAACTTAATATTCAACATGCTACAAAAATAATAAAGCATGCTAGCAACACTTAGCTAATATGCTAAAGCATGCTAATAATACAATGAAACAGGAAGTTACTCTAACTCAGACATACAATGTCCAATCAGCCCCAAACTTAACATGTTTGATAAGAATCCTGGCCTAAACACACGCCCATGCCCGTATTCAGTTATAGTCATAGCGCCACCAGCTGGTAACAGGAAGCCACATGTTTAATACTGTTGTGGATGCCTAGCAACATTTTAAAAAAATTCAACTACTGTTAAACAGCGTAGCAACATGCTAGAAACATGCTATAACATGTTAGCAACATTTAGCTAAGTGCTAAAGCATACTCTTAATGCAATGAAACAGGAAGTTACTCTAACTCAGGCATGCAATGTCCAATCAGTCCCAAACTTCACATGTTTGATAACAGTCCTGGCCTGAAGATATCTACATGCCAATATTCAGTTATAGTTATAGCGCCACCTACTGTCAACAGGAAGTGACATGTTTAACACTGTGACACACTATTAGCAACACACTAAAAAAGCCATTGAGTGCTAATCTAGTTTAAAACGTACTCAAACATGCTAGCAACACTTACTTAGTGCTAAAGCATGTTGTTAAAGACATAAAACAGGAAGTTACTGTAACTCAGACATGCAATATCCAATCAGCCCCAAACTTCACGTTTGATAAGACTCCTGGCCTGAAGATATATACATGCAGTTATAGTCACAGCGCCACCTGCTGACAACAGGAAGTGACGTTTAATGGTGTTACGGACTCCTAGCAACATAATAAAAAGCGTCAGCAAGTTTTAAATAGGTTAGCATCATGCTAGAATCATGTTAAAACATGCTAGCAACACTTAGCTGAGAGTTAAAGCATGATATTAATACAAAGAAAAATAAGTGTAACTCATGCATACAATGTCCAATCTGACCCAAGCTTAATATGTTTGATAAGAGTCCTGGTCTGAACACAAGCCCATGCCCATATTCAGTTATAGTGATAGTGCCACCTGCTGGCAACAGGAAGTCACATGTTTAATACTGTTGTGGATGCCAAGCAACATTTTAAAAATATCAACAAGTGTTAAATAGGGTAGCAACATGCTAGAAACATGCTATAACATGTTAGCAACATTTAGCTAAGTGCTAAAGCATGCTCTTAATGCAATGAAACAGGAAGTTACTGTAACTCAGGCATGCAATGTCCAATCAGCCCCAAACTTCACATGTTTGATAAGAGTCCTGGCCTGAAGATATATACATGCCCATATTCAGCTATAGTCATAGCGCCACCAGCTGGTAATAGGAAGCCACATGTTTAATACTGTTGTGGATGCCTAGCAACATTTTAAAAATATCAACAAGTGTTAAAATAGGGTAGCAACATGTTAGAAACATGTTAGCAACATTTAGCTACGTGCTAAAGCATACTCTTAATGCAATGAAACAGGAAGTTACTGTAACTCAGGCATGCAATGTCCAATCAGCCCCAAACTTCACATGTTTGATAACAGTCCTGGCCTGAAGATATCTACATGCCAATATTCAGTTATAGTTATAGCGCCACCTACTGTCAACAGGAAGTGACATGTTTAACACTGTGACACACTATTAGCAACACACTAAAAAAGCCATTGAGTGCTAAACTAGTTTAAAACGTACTCAAACATGCTAGCAACACTTACTTAGTGCTAAAGCATGTTGTTAAAGACATAAAACAGGAAGTTACTGTAACTCAGACATGCAATGTCCAATCAGCCCCAAACTTCACGTTTGATAAGACTCCTGGCCTGAAGATATATACATGCAGTTATAGTCACAGCGCCACCTGCTGACAACAGGAAGTGACGTTTAATGGTGTTACGGACTCCTAGCAACATAATAAAAAGCGTCAGCAAGTTTTAAATAGGCTAGCATCATGCTAGAATCATGTTAAAACATGCTAGCAACACTTAGCTGAGAGCTAAAGCATGATATTAATACAAAGAAAAATAAGTGTAACTCATGCATACAATGTCCAATCTGACCCAAGCTTAATATGTTTGATAAGAGTCCTGGTCTGAACACAAGCCCATGCCCATATTCAGTTATAGTGATAGTGCCAGCTGCTGGCAACAGGAATTCACATGTTTAATACTGTTGTGGATGCCAAGCAACATTTTAAAAATATCAACAAGTGTTAAATAGGGTAGCAACATGCTAGAAACATGCTATAACATGTTAGCAACATTTAGCTAAGTGCTAAAGCATGCTCTTAATGCAATGAAACAGGAAGTTACTGTAACTCAGGCATGCAATGTCCAATCAGCCCCAAACTTCACATGTTTGATAAGAGTCCTGGCCTGAAGATATATACATGCCCATATTCAGCTATAGTCATAGTGCCACCTGCTGACAACAGGAAGTCACATGTTTAATACTGTTGTGGATGCCAAGCAACATTTTAAAAATATCAACAAGTGTTAAATAGGGTAGCAACATGCTAGAAACATGTTAGCAACATTTAGCTAAGTGCTAAAGCATACTCTTAATGCATTGAAACAGGAAGTTACTGTAACTCAGGCATGCAATGTCCAATCAGCCCCAAACTTAATATGTTTGATAAGAGTCCTGGCCTGAATACATTTACATGCCAGTATTTAGTTATAGTCATAGCGCCACCAGCTGGCAACAGCAAATTACTTGTTTTACACTAACATAAGCATGCAATGTACAATTTGCACCAAACTTGACATGTTTGCCAATAGTCCTGGGCTGAAGACATCTAAAAGCCAATATTTCGTAATAGCGCCACCTGTTGGCAGCAGGATATGTCATGACTTACACTCAAGCATGCCATGTTCAAGCTTCACCAAACTTCATATGTTTCATGAAAGCACTGGCCTGAACACATCTGCATGCCAATATTCAGTTATAGGCATAGCGCCACCAGCTGGCAGCAGGAAGATTGGCACATATCAATGACTTTGACATATTCCTCCTACATTTACTGTGTTAATAGCATAGTGCCCACCATTCGCCACCGATCGGCGGTGAGCCCGAGTGCGAGGGCCCTACCATCGCTGCTTGCAGCTTTAATTATTATTATTCTCCAAAATGAATCGCATTTTAGAGGACCTAAACATGCCCAAAAACTCACAAAACTTTGCACACACATCAAACCTCGCGAAAATTTACGTCTGATATGGGGTTCAGAAGTGGGTGTGGCAAAATGGCTCGACAGCGCCACCTTTAGACGTTCAGCGGTGTGCGCTTTCATCTGTGATTCACGTACATGCACGGAAATCGGTACACACATGTAACACACCAATACCTACAAAAAAGCCTCTTGGAGCAAAATCCGGAACCCAACAGGAAGTCGGTTAATATTAATATTCTCAACAAAATTTGTGTCATTTTTGCCATTTTCAGGCGTCGTACATGAACGAACTCCTCCTAGAGATTTATTCGGATCAACGCCAAATTTGCAGAGTCTAGTCTAAAGCCCTTTGTGACGTTAAATTGTGAAGATCTAGAGTTTTCATCAGAGGGCGTGTCCGTGGCGGCCTCGCAAATTTCGATGTTTCGCCATGAAAAAGGAAGTTGCTATAACTCAGGCATACAATGTCCGATCTGTCCCAAACTTCACATGTGTGATAACACTCCTGACCTGATGACATCTACATGCCCATATTCAGTTATAATCATAGCGCCACCTGCTGGCAACAGGAAGTGTCATGCTGTACTCTACAACCAACTCCTCCTAGAGATTTATTCAGATCAACACCAAAATCTGTCAGTCTAATATAAAGGCCTTAGTGATGTTAAATTGTGAAGATCTTGAGTTTTCGGTAAAGGGCGTGTCCGTGGCGGCCTGACAAATTTCGAGGTCTCGCCATGGATATAAAACTTGTTATAACTCAGCCATAAAATGTCCAATTTGCCTCAAACTTCACATATTCGATAAGAGTCCTGGCCTGAACACAACTGAAGGCCAATATTCTATTATAATCACAGCGCCACCTGTTGGCTACAGGAAATGACTTGTATCAAACTCCTCCTAGACATATAATGATATCAACATTAAATTTGGTCAGTGTGATCTAGAGGCCTTAGAGATGTTAAATTGTGAAGATCTTGAGTTTTCGTTAAAGGGCGTGTCCATGGCGGCCTGACAAAGTTTGATGTTTCGCCATGGATATAGAAGTTGTCATAACTCAGCCATAAAATGTCCGATCTCCCTCAAACTTCACAGGTTTGGTAAGAGTCCTGGCCTGAAGACCCCTAAAGGCCAATATTCAGATATTATCATAGCGCCACCTGTTGGCAGCAATATATATCATATCTTTCACTAACTCAAACATACCAAAGTCAATCTGCACCAAACTTCATATGATTGATGAAAGTGGTGGCCTGAACACATCTACATGCCAATAATCAGTTATATGCATAGCGCCACCAGCTGGCAGCAGGTAATTTGGCACATTTAAGTGACTTTGATCTATTTTTCCTACATTTACTGTATTAAAAGCATACTGCCCACCGTTTGCTGTGTTCCTAAAGCCACCGGTCGGCGGTGAGCCCGTGTGCGAGGGCCCGTTCATCGCTGCTTGCAGCTTTAATTATTCTTCTTCTTCTTCTTCTCCAAAATGAAAAGTCTTTTTGAGGGCCTAAACATGCCCGAAAACTCACGAAACTTTGCACACGCATCAGACCTGGCGAAAATTTACATCTGATATGGTTTTCAAAAGTGGGTGTGGCAAAATGGCTCGATAGCGCCACCTAAAAAATTTCAACAGAGTGCGCCTCGAGCTACGTTTCACGTACATGTACGAATCTCGGTACACATATGTAACACACCAATACCTACAAAAAAGTATCCTGGTGCAACATCCGAAACCCAACAGGAAGTCCGTTATATTGAATTTCCTGTACGATTTTTGTGCAGTTTTTGCCATTTTCAGGCCTCGTACTTTAACGAACTCCTCCTACAGTTTTTATCCGATCATCTTCAAATTTGCTGAGTGTCATCATAAGGCCTTTGCGATGTTAAATTGCGAAGCTTTAGAGTTTTCGTCGATGGGCGTGTCCGTGGCGGCCTGACAAACTTTGATGTTTCTCCATGAAAAAGGAAGTTGCTATAACTCAGGCATACGATGTCCGATCTGCCTCAAACTTCACATGTTTGATGACAGTCCGGTCCTGAACACATGTCAGTGCCCAAATTCAGTTATAGTCATAGCGCCACCTGCTGACAACAGGAAATGACATGTTTAACACTGTTACGGACTCTTAGCAACATATTGAAAAGCGTTAACAAGTCGTAAATAGCCTAGCAACATGCTACAAACATGCTAAAACATGCTAGCAACACTTAGCTAAGAGCTAAAGCATGCTATTAATACAAATACAAAAGGAAATTGCTGTAACTCATGTAAATACTGTTGAATCTGACCCAAACTTAATATTCAACATGCTACAAAAATAATAAAGCATGCTAGCAACACTTAGCTAATATGCTAAAGCATGCTAATAATACAATAAAACAGGAAGTTACTCTAACTCAGGCATACCATGTCCAATCAGCCCCAAACTTAACATGTTTGATAAGAATCCTGGCCTAAACACACGCCCATGCCTGTATTCAGTTATAGTCATAGCGCCACCAGCTGGTAACAGGAAGCCATATGTTTAATACTGTTGTGGATGACTAGCAACATTTTTAAAAAAAATCAACAACTGTTAAAAAGGGTAGAAACATTCTAGAAACATGCTATAACATGTTAGCAACATTTAGCTAAGTGCTAAAGCATGCTCTTAATGCAATGAAACAGGAAGTTACTGTAACTCAGGCATGCAATGTCCAATCAGCCCCAAACTTCACATGTTTGATAACAGTTGTGACATGAAGATGTCTACATGCCAATATTCAGTTATAGTTATAGCGCCACCTACTGTCAACAGGAAGTGACATGTTTAACACTGTGACACACTATTAGCAACACACTAAAAAAGCCATTGAGTGCTAAACTAGTTCAAAACGTACTCAAACATGCTAGCAACACTTACTTAGTGCTAAAGCATGTTGTTAAAGACATAAAACAGGAAGTTACTGTAACTCAGGCATGCAATGTCCAATCAGCCCCAAACTTCACATGTTTGATAAGACTCCTGGCCTGAAGATATATACATGCCCATATTCAGTTATAGTCACAGCGCCACCTGCTGACAACAGGAAGTGATGTTTAATCGTGTTACGGACTCCTAGCAACATATTAAAAAGCTTTAGCAAGTTTTAAATAGGCTAGCATCATGCTAGAATCATGTTAAAACATGCTAGCAACACTTAGCTAAGAGCTAAAGCATGATATTAATACAAAGAAAAATAAGTGTAACTCATGCATACAATGTCCAATCTGACCCAAGCTTAATATGTTTGATAAGAGTCCTGGTCTGAACACAAGCCCATGCCCATATTCAGTTATAGTCATAGTGCCACCTTCTGGCAACAGGAAGTCACATGTTTAATACTGTTGTGGATGCCAAGCAACATTTTAAAAATATCAACAAGTGTTAAATAGGGTAGCAACATGCTAGAAACATGTTAGCAACATTTAGCTAAGTGCTAAAGCATACTCTTAATGCAATGAAACAGGAAGTTACTGTAACTCAGGCATGCAATGTCCAATCAGCCCCAAACTTAATATGTTTGATAAGAGTCCTGGCCTGAATACATTTACATGCCAGTATTTAGTTATAGTCATAGCGCCACCAGCTGGCAACAGCAAATTACTTGTTTTACACTAACTTAAGCATGCAATGTACAATTTGCACCAAACTTGACATGTTTGCCAATAGTCCTGGCCTGAAGACATCTAAAAGCCAATATTTCTTAATAGCGCCACCTGTTGGCAGCAGGATATGTCATGACTTACACTCAAGCATGCCATGTTCAAGCTTCACCAAACTTCATATGTTTCATGAAAGCACTGGCCTGAACACATCTGCATGCCAATATTCAGTTATAGGCATAGCGCCACCAGCTGGCAGCAGGAAGATTGGCACATATCAATGACTTTGACATATTCCTCCTACATTTACTGTGTTAATAGCATAGTGCCCACCATTCGCCACCGATCGGCGGTGAGCCCGAGTGCGAGGGCCCTACCATCGCTGCTTGCAGCTTTAATTATTAGGGCCCGAGCACTACAGTGCGAGGACCCTATTGGAATTGCTCCGTTTATTATTATTCTTCTTCTTCTCCAAAATGAAAAGTCTTTTTGAGGGCCTAAACATGCCCGAAAACTCACGAAACTTTGCACACGCATCAGACCTGGTGAAAATTTACATCTGATATGGTTTTCAAAAGTGGGTGTGGCAAAATGGCTCGATAGCGCCACCTATAAAATTTCAACGGAGTGCGCCTCGAGCTACGTTTCACGTACATGTACGAAACTCGGTACACATATGTAACACACCAATACCTACAAAAAAGTATCCTGGTGCAACATCCGAAACCCAACAGGAAGTCCGTTATATTGAATTTCCTGTACGATTTTTGTGCAGTTTTTGCCATTTTCAGGCCTCGTACTTTAACGAACTCCTCCTACAGTTTTTATCTGATCATCTTCAAATTTGCTGAGTGTCATCATAAGGCCTTTGCGATGTTAAATTGCGAAGCTTTAGAGTTTTCGTCGATGGGCGTGTCCGTGGCGGCCTGACAAACTTTGATGTTTCGCCATGAAAAAGGAAGTTGCTATAACTCAGGCATACGATGTCCGATCTGCCTCAAACTTCACATGTTTGATGACAGTCTGGTCCTGAACACATGTCAGTGCCCAAATTCAGTTATAGTCATAGCGCCACCTGCTGACAACAGGAAATGACATGTTTAACACTGTTACGGACTCCTAGAAACATATTGAAAAGCGTTAACAAGTCTTAAATAGGCTAGCAACATGCTACAAACATGCTAAAACATGCTAGCAACACTTAGCTAAGAGCTAAAGCATGCTATTAATACAAATACAAAAGGAAATTGCTGTAACTCATGTATATAATGTTGAATCTGACCCAAACTTAATATTCAACATGCTACAAAAATAATAAAGCATGCTAGCAACACTTAGCTAATATGCTAAAGCATGCTAATAATACAATGAAACAGGAAGTTACTCTAACTCAGGCATAAAATGTCCAATCAGCCCCAAACTTAACATGTTTGATAAGAATCCTGGCCTAAACACACGCCCATGCCCGTATTCAGTTATAGTCATAGCGCCACCAGCTGGTAACTGGAAGCCACATGTTTAATACTGTTGTGGATGCCTAGCAACATTTAAAAAAAATCAACAACTGTTAAACAGGGTAGCAACATGCTAGAAACATGCTATAACATGTTAGCAACATTTAGCTAAGTGCTAAAGCATACTCTTAATGCAATGAAACAGGAAGTTACTGTAACTCAGGCATGCAATGTCCAATCAGCCCCAAACTTCACATGTTTGATAACAGTCCTGGCCTGAAGATATCTACATGCCAATATTCAGTTATAGTTATAGCGCCACCTACTGTCAACAGGAAGTGACATGTTTAACACTGTGACACACTATTAGCAACACACTAAAAAAGCCATTGAGTGCTAAACTAGTTTAAAACGTACTCAAACATGCTAGCAACACTTACTTAGTGCTAAAGCATGTTGTTAAAGACATAAAACAGGAAGTTACTGTAACTCAGACATGCAATGTCCAATCAGCCCCAAACTTCACGTTTGATAAGAGTCCTGGCCTGAAGATATATACATGCCCATATTCAGTTATAGTCACAGCGCCACCTGCTGATAACAGGAAGTGACGTTTAATGGTGTTACGGACTCCTAGCAACATAATAAAAAGCGTCAGCAAGTTTTAAATAGGCTAGCATCATGCTAGAATCATGTTAAAACATGCTAGCAACACTTAGCTGAGAGCTAAAGCATGATACTAATACAAAGAAAAATAAGTGTAACTCATGCATACAATGTCCAATCTGACCCAAGCTTAATATGTTTGATAAGAGTCCTGGTCTGAACACAAGCCCATGCCCATATTCAGTTATAGTGATAGTGCCACCTGCTGGCAACAGGAAGTCACATGTTTAATACTGTTGTGGATGCCAAGCAACATTTTAAAAATATCAACAAGTGTTAAATAGGGTAGCAACATGCTAGAAACATGTTAGCAACATTTAGCTAAGTGCTAAAGCATACTCTTAATGCAATGAAACAGGAAGTTACTGTAACTCAGGCATGCAATGTCCAATCAGCCCCAAACTTAATATGTTTGATAAGAGTCTTGGCCTGAATACATTTACATGCCAATATTTAGTTATAGTCATAGCGCCACCAGCTGGCAACAGCAAATTACTTGTTTTACACTAACTTAAGCATGCAATGTACAATTTGCACCAAACTTGACATGTTTGCCAATAGGCCTGGCTTGAAGACATCTAAAAGCCAATATTTTGTAATAGCGCCACCTGTTGGCAGCAGGATATGTCATGACTTACACTCAAGCATGCCATGTTCAAGCTTCACCAAACTTCATATGTTTGATAAAAGCACTGGCCTGAACACATCTGCATGCCAATATTCAGTTATAGGCATAGCGCCACCAGCTGGCAGAAGGAAGATTGGCACATATCAATGACTTTGATATATTCCTCCTACATTTTCTGAGTTAATAGCATAGTGCCCACCATTCGCCACCGATCGGCGGTGAGCCCGAGTGCGAGGGCCCTACCATCGCTGCTTGCAGCTTTAATTAGGGCCCGAGCCCAAAAGGGCGAAGGCCCTATTGTTCTTCTAAGGATTCTTATTTGTTTTTTTTTTTTTTTTGTTTGTTTTTTTTCAACCGTTGGGGCACTTTTGGGGGCCTTAACATACTCAAAAACTCTTGAAAATTTGCACACACGTCGGAATCTGCCGTCGTCCGGACGCCACAGAGGCTGGGACCCGGGCGTGGTTCAGGGCATCTACAGCGCCCCCTGGAACACAGTTTGAAAACTTGATGTACTGCACACACATACTTGCACGTACTCATATGAAACTCGGTACACATATAGAACTCATCGAGCTGAACAACTTTTGTACTCTATGTCATGGGCTCCACGCAACAGGAAGTGAGATATTTAGGGCTGTTTAAAAAGCGCATGCTCTGGAATTTAACGTACTCCTCCCAGGAATTCCATGGGATTGTCACCAAACTCGGTCAGCATGATCTCAAGACATTGGGGACGCTAAATTGCGAGGAGATTTTTGATATCTCGAACGGTTTGGCCGTGGCAAGGCGACAAAGTTATGGCGAGAAATGAGAAACAGGAAGTGTCTAATAACTGTTGCACACATTGCCTGATTCTGATGAAACTTCACCAGTTTGTTCCTTGTATGATGCCGATTCCATAAATGTGACTATTATGAGTCAAAGTTATAGCGCCACCAACTGGCAGCAGGAAACGTGTCATTTTCAAAATGCTTTGAAATCAGCCTCTTAATTTTACTCGATTTTCTTTAAACTTCATCAAAATCATGTCAAAACACGGCCGATAAAGAATATGTAAAGGGGTCAATGATAAATCGAATGCTGTTGCCATGGCAACGTGTCAAACTTTAAAATTAGATTCCTGTCTTTTCGAGGCAGATAACATGCTTAGAATTTCATGAAACTCAACACACACATCAATATTAATGATAGTTTGACACTGGCAAAAGGTCATAATTGGGCGTGGAGCAGGCACTCTATAGCGCCATCTTTTGACAAAAGTTGGGGGGTTAGTTTTTCCTACAGTCACCAAACTCTGTACATATATTGTTCTCATCAATCTGGACAACTTTCTAAATCAAACTCATTAGCTGAGACCAACAGAAAGCCGGCTATTTTGATTTGAAGGTGGATTTTTTGAAAAATCAGGTAGTAAACAAATTCACACTACTCCTAAGAACAACCAGCTGTTCACACCAAACTTTTTTAACATGAAGAGAAGATTCTGAAGATGTTAAATTGCGAGCGGATTTTGGATATCTCGAACGGTGTTGACGTGGTGATTTTTTAAAGATGTAGTAAAAAACATAACCCTATTTTTTTATATCTTTAAAGTGCAGCATCCAAACCCTTTAAAACTTTTTTCACACAGAGATCTAATCATTCTGAGCAAGTGCTGGAAATATAAATTTTATACAAGCTTCAATGAATTAAAGAAAATTAAAAAATAACTCAGAAACCTGCTGTCACTCTGGTGAATGTCTCTACAGTATGTGTGTGCGTTCAGTCAGGCACAGAGAAGCTCATTATTGCAGGGGGGAGGGGTGAGAGGCAGAGAGGGTGACAGAGTAGAGAGCCATCCTACAGACCATCTTTGAACAAAAAATGCACATATGTATTGTAATTACATAAATATGTCTGATCTTTGAGAGTCTGATATTTTGAGAAAATATAAAGGGTCACTAAGTCTTTCATTGTTCGTATTTTGCAGTTGTTGTTTTTAATTTATTTTTTACTTAACTGTACCATGAACTTGTCCTATTCAGTAACATAGCAAAAGATTTAAAAAAATACAACTTTTTAGCATGATCAATTTATCTTCATTGATAGACAATATTTACATAGTGTTATTTATTGAATATAAAATAATAATAATAAAAAAATAACACAAACTTTGACAACAAAACAAACGTTACTGTTATCTCTTCAAAACATCTGAAAACCATAATTTTAAGATCAGTTATATATATATATATATATATATATATATATATATATATATATATATATATATATATATATATATATATATATCACCCCGTTAAAATACTCAACTTGATTTTTAAAGATATTTTGAAAGAAAGCGTTTATAGAGCACTTTATTGTGTATTGCTGTACACCCACATGAACTGTGTTCATGTTCATGTTAATTCACAGTACATAAACTTTATATGAATACTTTTTTTTAGCTTAATATTAATTAACATTAATAAATGCTATTTATTTATTGGTCATGTTAACTGATATAGTTAATTTTAACAAATGAAACTGGATGGCAACATTTTATATTTTGTGTGTATGTGTCTGTGTGTTGATTTTAAAGTGTAACCCTTTCAATTCTGTAAACTTAAAATCCAAACTAGCAGATGGTTACTGTGAATGCATGTGCCAACTGGGCACCGTCTTCCTTATTGATTCTTAGTTATGACAAAAATTGATTTTATACAAAAATATATTATACAAAAATTGTTCAGATAGGTAACAATGACATTTAAGCAGAAGTGGTGGATGTAAAGGAAGCAATAATAACATTTTGCTATCATCATGAATTACATGTTCTTATCATCATCAGAAAATAGGGAATTTGTAGCATACTGGTTCACAGTTGGCATCTATCTGAAGTCCTTGCATTGATTGCATTTAATTAAATCAACATTATATTTGGTCAGTCTGATCTTGAGGCCTTAGAGATGTTAAATTGTGAAGATCTTGAGTTTTCATTAAAGGGCATGTCCGTGGTGGCCTGACAAAGTTTGATGTTTCTGCATAGACATAGAAGTGGTTATAACTTAGCCTGAAACTGTCTGATCTGCCACAAAATTCACAGGTTTGGTAAGAGTCCTGGCCTGAAGACACCTAAAGACCAATATTCAGATATTATCATAGCCCCACCTGTTGGCAGCAGGATATCTCATATATTTCACTAACTCAAACATACCAAGGTCAATCTGCACCAAACTTCATATGTTTGATAATAGTGCTGGCCTGAACACATCTACATGCCAATAATCAGTTATAGGCATAGCGCCACCAGCTGGCAGCGGCAAGTTTGGCACATTTAAATGACTTATGACATATTTTTTCTATATTTACTGTATTAAAAGCATACTGCCCACCGTTTGCTGTTTTCCTGAAGCCACCGGTCGGCGGTGAGCCCGGGTGCGAGGGCCCGTTCATCGCTGCTCGCAGCTTTAATTATTATTCTTCTTCTTCTCCAAAGTGAATCGCATTTTAGAGGACCTAAACATTCCCGAAAACTCACAAAACTTTGCACACACATCAAACCTGGCGAAAATTTACGTCTGATTTGGGTTTCAGAAGTGGGTGTGGCAAAATGGCTCGACAGCGCCATCTTTAGACGTTCAGCGGTGTGCGCTTTCAGCTGTGATTCACGTACATGCACGGAAATCGGTACACACATGTAACACACCAAAACCTACAAAAAAGCCTCTTGGAGCAAAATCCGGAACCCAACAGGAAGTCGGTTAATATTAATATTCTCAACAAAATTTGTGTTATTTTTGCCATTTTCAGGCGTCGTACTTGAACAAACTCCTCCTACAGATTTATTCGGATCAACGCCAAATTTGCCGAGTCTAGTCTAAAGCCCTTTGTGACGTTAAATTGTGAAGATCTAGAGTTTTCATCGGAGGGCGTGTCCGTGGCGGCCTCGCAAATTTCGATGTTTCGCCATGAAAAAGGAAGTTGCTATAACTCAGGCATACAATGTCCTATCTGTCCCAAACTTCACATGTGTGATAACACTCCTGACCTGAAGACATCTAGATGCCCATATTCAGTTATAGTCATAGCGCCACCTGCAGGCAACAGGAAGTGTCATGCTGTACTCTACAACCAACTCCTCCTAGAGATTTATGCAGATCAACACCAAAATCGGTCAGTCTAATATAAAGGCCTTAGTCATGTTAAATTGTGAAGATCTTGAGTTTTCGGTAAAGGGCGTGTCCGTGGCGGCCTGACAAATTTCGAGGTCTCGCCATGGATATAAAACTTGTTATAACTCAGCCATAAAATGTCCGATTTGCCTCAAACTTCACATATTCAATAAGAGTCCTGGCCTGAATACACCTGAAGGCAAATATTCTATTATAATCACAGCGCCACCTGTTGGCAACAGGAAATTACTTGTATCAAACTCCTCCTAGAGATTTAATGATATCAACATTATATTTGGTCAGTCTGATCTAGAGGCCTTAGAGATGTTAAATTGCGAAGATCTTGAGTTTTCATTAAAGGGTGTGTCTGTGGCTGCATGACAAAGTTTGATGTTTCGCCATGGACATAGAAGTTGTTATAACTCAGCCATAAAATGTCCGATCTGCCTCAAACTTCACAGGTTTGGTGAGAGTCCTGGCCTGAAGACACCTAAAGACCAATATTCAGATATTATCATAGCGCCACCTGTTGGCAGCAGGATATATCATATCTTTCACTAACTCAAACATACCAAGGTCAATCTGCACCAAACTTCATATGTTTGATGAAAGTGGTGGCCTGAACACATCTACATGTCAATAATCAGTTATAGGCATAGCGCCACCAGCTGGCAGCAGGATATTTGGCACATTTAAGTGACTTTGACATATTTCTCCTATTTTTACTGTACTAAAAGCATACTACCCACCATTTGCTATGTTCCTAAAGCCACCGGTCGGCGGTGAGCCCGTGTGCGAGGGCCCGTTCATCGCTGATTGCAGCTTTAATTATTATTATTAGGGCCCGAGCACTACAGTGCGAGGACCCTATTGGAATTGCTCCGTTTATTAGGGCCCGAGCCCAAATGGGCGAAGGCCCTATTGTTCTTCTAAGGATTCTTATTTGTTTTTTTTTTTTTTGTTTTGTTTTTTTTTTCAACCGTTGGGGCACTTTTGGGGGCCTTAACATACTCAAAAACTCTTGAAAATTTGCACACACGTCGGAATCTGCCGTCGTCCGGACGCCACAGAGGCTGGGACCCGGGCGTGGTTCAGGGCCTCTACAGCGCCCCCTGGAACACAGTTTGAAAACTTGATGTACTGCACACACATACTTGCGCGTATTGATATAAAACTCGGTACACATATAGAACTCATCGAGCTGAACAACTTTTGTACTCTATGTCATGGGCTCCACGCAACAGGAAGTGAGATATTTAGGGCTGTTTAAAAAGCGCATGCTCTGGAATTTAACGTACTCCTCCCAGGAATTCCATGGGATTGTCACCAAACTCGGTCAGCATGATCTCAAGACATTGGGGACGCTAAATTGCGAGGAGATTTTTGATATCTCGAACGGTTTGGCCGTGGCAAGGCGACAAAGTTATGGCGAGAAATGAGAAACAGGAAGTGTCTAATAACTGTTGCACACATTGCCTGATTCTGATGAAACTTCACCAGTTTGTTCGTTGTATGATGCCGATTCCATAAATGTGACTATTATGAGTCAAAGTTATAGCGCCACCAACTGGCAGCAGGAAACGTGTCATTTTCAAAATGCTTTGAAATCAGCCTCTTAATTTTACTCGATTTTCTTTAAACTTCATCAAAATCATGTCAAAACACGGCCGATAAGAATATGTAAAGGGGTCGATGATAAATCAAATGCTGTTGCCATGGCAACGTGTCAAACTTTAAAATTACATTCCTGTCTTTTCGAGGCAGATAACATGCTTAGAATTTCATGAAACTCAACACACACATCAATATTAATGATAGTTAGACACTGGCAAAAGGTCATAAATGGGCGTGGAGCAGGCACTCTATAGCGCCATCTTTTGACAAAAGTTGGGGGGTTAGTTTTTCCTACAGTCACCAAACTCTGTACATATATTGTTCTCATCAATCTGGACAACTTTCTAAATCAAACTCATTAGCTAAGACCAACAGAAAGCCGGCTATTTTGATTTGAAGGTGGATTTTTTGAAAAATCAGGTAGTAAACAAATTCACACTACTCCTAAGAACAACCAGCTGTTCACACCAAACTTTTTTAACATGAAGAGAAGATTCTGAAGATGTTAAATTGCGAGCGGATTTTGGATATCTCGAACGGTGTTGACGTGGTGATTTTTTAAAGATATAGTAAAAAACATAACCCTAATTTTTTATATCTTTAAAGTGCAGCATCCAAACTCTTTAAAACTTTTTTCACACAGAGATCTAATCATTCTGAGCAAGTGCTGGAAATATTAATTTTATACAAGCTTCAATGAATTAAAGAAAATTAAAAAAATAACTCAGAAACCTGCTGTCACTCTGGTGAATGTCTCTACAGTATGTGTGTGCGTTCAGTCAGGCACAGAGAAGCTCATTATTGCAGGGGGGAGGGGTGAGAGGCAGAGAGGGTGACAGAGTAGAGAGCCATCCTACAGACCATCTTTGAACAAAAAATGCACATATGTATTTTAATTACATAAATATGTCTGATCTTTGAGAGTCTGATATTTTGAGAAAATATAAAGGGTCACTTAGTCTTTCATTGTTCGTATTTTGCAGTTGTTGTTTTTTATTTATTTTTTACTTAACTGTACCATGAACTTGTCCTATTCAGTCACATAGCAAAAGATAAAAAAAAATACTTTTTTTTTAGCATGATCAATTTATCTTCATTGATAGACAATATTTACATAGTGTTATTTATTGAATATAAAATAATAATAATAAAAAATTATGACAAACTTTGACAACAAAACAAACGTTACTGTTAATTTCTTCAAAACATCTGAAAACCATAATTTTAAGATCAGTTATAAATATATATATATATATATATCACCCCGTTAAAATACTCAACTTGATTTTTAAAGATATTTTGAAAGAATGAAGAGTTTATAGAGCACTTTATTGTGTATTGCTGTACACCCCCATGAACTGTGTTCATGTTCATGTTAATTTACAGTACATAAACTTTATATGAATACTTTTTTTAGCTTAATATTAATTAACATTAATAAATGCTATTTATTTATTTATTGGTCATGTTAAATAATATAGTTAATTTTAACAAATGAAACTGGATGGCAACATTTTATATTTTGTGTGTATGTGTCTGTGTGTTGATTTTAAAGTGTAACCCTTTCAATTCTGTAAACTTTAAATCCAAACTAGCAGAGGGTTACTGTGAATGCATGTGCCAACTGGGCACCGTCTTCCTTATTGATTCTTAGTTATGTAGCACTTAAGAGTGATGTCTTATAACAGGAGTCACCAGCAAAGCAATATCCACACAAAAATTGTACAGATAGGTAACAATGACATTTAAGCAGAAGTGGTGGATGTAAAGGAAGCAATAATAACATTTTGCTATCATCATGAATCATGTTCTTATCATCATTTGTAGCATACTGGTTCACAGTTGGCATCTATCTGAAGTCCTTGCATTGATTGCATTTAATTAAATCAACATTATATTTGGTCAGTCTGATCTTGAGGCCTTAGAGATGTTAAATTGTGAAGATCTTGAGTTTTCATTAAAGGGCATGTCCGTGGTGGCCTGACAAAGTTTGATGTTTCTGCATAGACATAGAAGTGGTTATAACTTAGCCTGAAAATGTCTGATCTGCCACAAAATTCACAGGTTTGGTAAGAGTCCTGGCCTGAAGACACCTAAAGACCAATATTCAGATATTATCATAGCGCCACCTGTTGGCAGCAGGATATCTCATATATTTCACTAACTCAAACATACCAAGGTCAATCTGCACCAAACTTCATATGTTTGATAATAGTGCTGGCCTGAACACATCTACATGCCAATAATCAGTTATAGGCATAGCGCCACCAGCTGGCAGCGGCAAGTTTGGCACATTTAAGTGACTTTGACATATTTCTCCTACATTTACTGTATTAAAAGCATACTGCCCACCGTTTGCTGTTTTCCTGAAGCCACCGGTCGGCGGTGAGCCCGGGTGCGAGGGCCCGTTCATCGCTGCTCGCAGCTTTAATTCTTCTTCTTCTTCTTCTTCTTCTTCTTCTCCAAAATGAAAAGTCTTTTTGAGGGCCTAAACATGCCCGAAAACTCACGAAACTTTGCACACGCATCAGACCTGGCGAAAATTTACATCTGATATGGTTTTCAAAAGTGGGTGTGGCAAAATGGCTCGATAGCGCCACCTATAAAATTTCAACGGAGTGCCCCTCGAGCTACGTTTCACGTACATGTACGAAACTCGGTACACATATGTAACACACAAATACCTACAAAAAAGTCTCCTGGTGCAACATCCGAAACCCAACAGGAAGTCCGTTATATTGAATTTCCTGTACGATTTTTGTGCAGTTTTTGCCATTTTCAGGCCTCATACTTTAACGAACTCCTCCTACAGTTTTTATCCGATCATCTTCAAATTTGCTGAGTGTCATCATAAGGCCTTTGCGATGTTAAATTGCGAAGCTTTAGAGTTTTCGTCGAAGGGCGTGTCCGTGGCGGCCGGACAAACTTTGATGTTTCGCCATGAAAAAGGAAGTTGCTATAACTCAGGCATACGATGTCCGATCTGCCTCAAACTTCACATGTTTGATAACAGTCCGGTCCTGAACACACGTCAGTGCCCATATTCAGTTATAGTCATAGCGCCACCTGCTGACAACAGGAAATGACATGTTTAACACTGTTACGGACTCCTAGAAACATATTGAAAAGCGTTAACAAGTCTTAAATAGGCTAGCAACATGCTACAAACATGCTAAAACATGCTAGCAACACTTAGCTAAGAGCTAAAGCATGCTATTAATACAAATACAAAAGGAAATTGCTGTAACTCATGTATATAATGTTGAATCTGACCCAAACTTAATATTCAACATGCTACAAAAATATTAAAGCATGCTAGCAACACTTAGCTAATATGCTAAAGCATGCTAATAATACAATGAAACAGGAAGTTACTCTAACTCAGGCATACAATGTCCAATCAGCCCCAAACTTAACATGTTTGATAAGAATCCTGGCCTAAACACACGCCCATGCCCGTATTCAGTTATAGTCATAGCGCCACCAGCTGGTAACAGGAAGCCACATGTTTAATACTGTTGTGGATGCCTAGCAACATTTTAAAAAAAATCAACAACTGTTAAACAGGGTAGCAACATGCTAGAAACATGCTATAACATGTTAGCAACATTTAGCTAAGTGCTAAAGCATACTCTTAATGCAATGAAACAGGAAGTTACTGTAACTCAGGCATGCAATGTCCAATCAGCCCCAAACTTCACATGTTTGATAAAAGTCCTGGCCTGAAGATATCTACATGCCAATATTCAGTTATAGTTATAGCGCCACCTACTGTCAACAGGAAGTGACATGTTTAACACTGTGACACACTATTAGCAACACACTAAAAAAGCCATTGAGTGCTAAACTAGTTTAAAACGTACTCAAACATGCTAGCAACACTTACTTAGTGCTAAAGCATGTTGTTAAAGACATAAAACAGGAAGTTACTGTAACTCAGACATGCAATGTCCAATCAGCCCCAAACTTCACGTTTGATAAGACTCCTGGCCTGAAGATATATACATGCCCATATTCAGTTATAGTCACAGCGCTACCTGCTGACAACAGGAAGTGACGCTTAATGGTGTTACGGACTCCTAGCAACATAATAAAAAGCGTCAGCAAGTTTTAAATAGGCTAGCATCATGCTAGAATCATGTTAAAACATGCTAGCAACACTTAGCTGAGAGCTAAAGCATGATATTAATACAAAGAAAAATAAGTGTAATTCATGCATACAATGTCCAATCTGACCCAAGCTTAATATGTTTGATAAGAGTCCTGGTCTGAACACAAGCCCATGCCCATATTCAGTTATAGTGATAGTGCCACCTGCTGGCAACAGGAAGTCACATGTTTAATACTGTTGTGGATGCCAAGCAACATTTTAAAAATATCAACAAGTGTTAAATAGGGTAGCAACATGCTAGAAACATGTTAGCAACATTTAGCTAAGTGCTAAAGCATACTCTTAATGCAATGAAACAGGAAGTTACTGTAACTCAGGCATGCAATGTCCAATCAGCCCCAAACTTAATATGTTTGATAAGAGTCTTTACCTGAATACATTTACATGCCAATATTTAGTTATAGTCATAGCGCCACCAGCTGGCAACAGCAAATTACTTGTTTTACACTAACTTAAGCATGCAATGTACAATTTGCACCAAACTTGACATGTTTGCCAATAGTCCTGGCCTGAAGACATCTAAAAGCCAATATTTTGTAATAGCGCCACCTGTTGGCAGCAGGATATGTCATGACTTACACTCAAGCATGCCATGTTCAAGCTTCACCAAACTTCATATGTTTGATAAAAGCACTGGCCTGAACACATCTGCATGCCAATATTCAGTTATAGGCATAGCACCACCAGCTGGCAGAAGGAAGATTGGCACATATCAATGACTTTGACATATTCCTCCTACATTTTCTGAGTTAATAGCATAGTGCCCACCATTCGCCACCGATCGGCGGTGAGCCCGAGTGCGAGGGCCCTACCATCGCTGCTTGCAACTTTAATTATTATTATTATTATTATTCTCCAAAATGAATCGCATTTTTGAGGGCTTAGCCATACCCGAAAACTCATGAAACTCCGCACACACATCAGACCTGGCGAAAATTTACGTCTGATATGGGTTGCAGAAGTGGGTGTGGCAAAATGGCTCGACAGCGCCACCTTTACACGTTCCGCAGTGTGCGCATTCAGCTGTGATTCACGTACATGCACGAAAATCGGTACACACATGTAACACACCAATACCTACAAAAAAGCCTCTTGGAGCAAAATTTGACACCCAACAGGAAGTCGGTTATTTTTAATTTTCTCAGCAAATTTTGTGTCATTTTTGCCATTTTCAGGCCTCGTACTTGAACGAACTCCTCCTAGAGATTTATTCGGATCAATGCCAAATTTGCTGAGTCTAATCTAAAGCCCTTTGTGATGGTAAATTGTGAAGATCTAGAGTTTTCATCAGAGGGCGTGTCCGTGGCGGCCTCGCAAATTTCGATGTTTCGCCATGAAAAAGGAAGTTGCTATAACTCAGGCATACAATGTCTGATCTGTCCCAAACTTCACATGTGTGATAACACTCCTAACCTGAAGACATCTACATGCCCATATTCAGTTATGGTCATAGCGCCACCTGCTGGCAACAGGAAGTGTCATGCTGTACTCTACAACAAACTCCTCCTAGAGATTTATACAGAATAACACCAAAATCGGTCAGTCTAATAAAAAGGCTTTAGTGATGTTAAATTGCGAAGATCTTGAGTTTTCGTTGAAGGGCGTGTCCGTGGCGGCCTGACACATTTCGAGGTCTCGCCATGGATATAAAACTTGTTATAACTCAGCCATAAAATGTCCGATTTGCTTCAAACTTCACATGTTCGATTAAAGTCCTGGCCTGAACACATCTGAAGGCCAATATTCTATTATAATCACAGCGCCACCTGTTGGCAACAGGAAATGACTTGTATCAAACTCCTCCTAGAGATTTAACGATATCAACATTATATTTGGTCAGTCTGCTCTAGAGGTCTTAGAGATGTTAAATTGCAAAGATCTTGAGTTTTCGTTAAAGGGCGTGTCTGTGGCGGCGTGACAAAGTTTGATGTTTCGCCATGGACATAGAAGTTGTTATAACTAAGCCATAAAATGTCCGATCTGCCTCAAACTTCACAGGTTTGGTAAGAGTCCTGGCCTGAAGACACCTAAAGGCCAATATTCAGATATTATCATAGCGCCACCTGTTGGCAGCAGGATATATCATATCTTTCACTAACTCAAACATAACAAGGTCAATCTGCACCAAACTTCATATGTTTGATGAAAGTGCCAGCCTGAACACATCTACATGCCAATAATCAGTTATAGGCATAGTGCCACCAGCTGGCAGCAGGGAATTTGGCACATTTAAGTGACTTTGACATATTTCTCCTATTTTTACTGTATTAAAAGCATACTGCCCACCATTAGCTGTGTTCCTAAAGCCACCGGTCGGCGGTGAGCCCGTGTGCGAGGGCCCGTTCATCGCTGCTTGCAGCTTTAATTAGGGCCCGAGCACCGATGGTGTGAGGACCCTATTGAATCTGCTCCGTTTATTATTATTATTATTATTATTATTATTATTATTAGGGCCCGAGCACCGATGGTGTGAGGACCCTATTGGATCTGCTCCGTTTATTATTATTATTATTATTATTATTATTCTTCTCCAAAATGAATCGCATTTTTGAGGACTTAGACATACCCGAAAACTCATGAAACTTCGCACACACATCAGACCTGGCGAAAATTTACGTCTGATATGGGTTGTAGAAGTGGGTGTGGCAAAATGGCTCGACAGCGCCACCTTTACACGTTCCGCGGTGTGCGCATTCAGCTGTGATTCACGTACATGCACGAAAATCGGTACACACATGTAACACACCAATACCTACAAAAAAGCCTCTTGGAGCTAAATTTGACACCCAACAGGAAGTCAGTTATTATTAATTTTCTCAGCAAAATTTGTGTCATTTTTGCCATTTTCAGGTGTCATACTTGAACGAACTCCTCCTAGAGATTTATTCGGATCAACACCAAATTTGGTGAGTCTAATCTAAAGCCCTTTGTGACGTTAAATTGCGAAGATCTAGAGTTTTCATCAGAGGGCGTGTCCGTGGCGGCCTCGCAAATTTCGATGTTTCGCCATGAAAAAGGAAGTTGCTATAACTCAGGCATAAAATGCCCGATCTGCCCCAAACTTCACATGTGTGATAACACTCCTGACCTGAAGACATCTACATGCCCATATTCAGTTTTACTCATAGCGCCACCTGCAGGCACCAGGAAGTGTCATGCTGTACTCTGCAACAAATTCCTACTGGAGATTTAATCAGATCAACACCAAAATCGGTCAGTCTAATAAAAAGGCTTTAGCGATGTTAAATTGCGAAGATCTTGAGTTTTCGTTGAAGGGCGTGTCCGTGGCGGCCCGGCAAATTTCGTGGTCTCGCCATGGATATAAAACTTGTTATAACTCAGCCATAAAATGTCCGATTTGCCTCAAACTTCACATGTTCGATAAGAGTCCTGGCCTGAACCAATCTGAAGGCCTATATTCTATTATAATCACAGCGCCACCTGTTGGCAACAGGAAATGACTAGTACCAAACTCCTCCTAGAGATTTAATGATATCAACATTATATTTGGTCAGTCTGATCTCGAGGCCTTAGAGATGTTAAATTGTGAAGATCTTGAGTTTTCGTTAAAGGGCGTGTCCATGGCGGCCTGACAAAGTTTGATGTTTCGCCATGGACATAATAGTTGTTATAACTCAGCCATAAAATGTCCGATCTGCCTCAAACTTCACATGTTTGGTAAGAGTCCTGGCCTGAAGACATCTAAAGGCCAATATACAGATATTATTATAGCGCCACCTATTGGCAGCAGGATATATCATATCTTGCACTAACTCACACATACCAAGGTCAATCTGCACCAAACTTCATATGTTTGATGAAAGTGCTGGCCTGAACACATCTACATGCCAATAATCAGTTATAGGCATAGCGCCACCAGCTGGCAGCAGGAAGTTTGGCACATTTAAGTGACTTGGATCTATTTTTCCTACATTTACTGTATTAAAAGCATACTGCCCAACGTTTGCTGTGTTCCTAAAGCCACCGGTCGGCCGTGAGCCCGTGTGCGAGGGCCCGTTCATCGCTGCTTGCAGCTTTAATTATTATTATTATTCTTCTCCAAAATGAATCGCATTTTTGAGGGCTTAGACATACCCGAAAACTCATGAAACTTTGCACACACATCAAACCTGGCGAAAATTTACGTCTGATATGGGTTTCAGAAGTGGGTGTGGCAAAATGGCTCGACAGCGCCACCTTTAGACGTTCAGCGGTGTACGCTTTCAGCTGTGATTCACGTACATGCACGGAAAT
The DNA here is from genome assembly GCF_049309525.1 of Garra rufa. NCBI lineage: Eukaryota > Metazoa > Chordata > Actinopteri > Cypriniformes > Cyprinidae > Garra > Garra rufa. Next base: position 40,699,283 of record NC_133373.1, read on the forward strand.
CGGTACACACATGTAACACACCAATACCTACAAAAAAGCCTCTTGGAGCAAAATCCGGAACCCAACAGGAAGTCGGTTAATATTAATATTCTCAACAAAATTTGTGTCATTTTTGCCATTTTCAGGCGTCATACTTGAACGAACTCCTCCTAGAGATTTATTCGGATCAACGCCAAATTTGCAGAGTCTAGTCTAAAGCCCTTTGTGACGTTAAATTGTGAAGATCTAGAGTTTTCATCGGAGGGCGTGTCCATGGCGGCCTCGCAAATTTCGATGTTTCGCCATGAAAAAAGAAGTTGCTATAACTCAGGCATACAATGTCCGATCTGTCCCAAACTTCTCATGTGTGATAACACTCGTGACCTGATGATATCTACATGCCCATATTCAGTTTTACTCATAGCGCCACCTGCTGGCAACAGGAAGTATCATGCTGTACTCTGCAACAAACTCCTCCAAGAGATTTAATCAGATCAACACCAAAATCGGTCAGTCTAATAAAAAGGCTTTAGCGATGTTAAATTGCGAAGATCTTGAGTTTTCGTTGAAGGGCGTGTCCGTGGCGGCCTGACAAATTTCGAGGTCTCGCCATGGATATAAAACTTGTTATAACTCAGCCATAAAATGTCCGATTTGCCTCAAACTTCACATATTCGATAAGAGTCCTGGCCTGAATACATCTGAAGGCCAATATTCTATTATAATCACAGCGCCACCTGTTGGCAACAGGAAATGACTTGTATCAAACTCCTCCTAGAGATTTAAGGATATCAACATTATATTTGGTCAGTCTGATCTAGAGGCCTTAGAGATGTTAAATTGCGAAGATCTTGAGTTTTCGTTAAAGGGCGTGTCCATGGCGGCCTGACAAAGTTTGATGTTTCGCCATGGACATAAAAGTTGTTATAACTCAGCCATAAAATGTCCGATCTGCCTCAAACTTCACATGTTTGGTAAAAGTCCTGGCCTGAAGACATCTAAAGGCCAATATACAGATATTATTATAGCGCCACCTATTGGCAGCAGGATATATCATATCTTGCACTAACTCACACATACCAAGGTCAATCTGCACCAAACTTCATATGTTTGATGAAAGTGGTGGCCTGAACACATCTACATGCCAATAATCAGTTATAGGCATAGCGCCACCAGCTGGCAGCAGGAAATTTGGCACATTTAAGTGACTTTGACATATTTCTCCTATTTTTACTGTATAAAAAGCATACTACCCACCATTTTCTGTGTTCCTAAAGCCACCGGTCGGCGGTGAGCCCGTGTGCGAGGGCCCGTTCATCGCTGCTTGCAGCTTTAATTATTATTATTATTCTTCTCCAAAATGAATCGCATTTTTGAGGGCTCAGACATACCCGAAAACTCATGAAACTTCGCACACACATCAGACCTGGCGAAAATTTACGTCTGATATGGGATGCAGAAGTGGGTGTGGCAAAATGGCTCGATAGCGCCACCTTTACACGTTCCGCGGTGTGCGCTTTCAGTTGTGATTCACGTACATGCACGAAAATCGGTACACACATCTAGCTCACCAATACCTACAAAAAAGCCTCTTGGAGCAAAATTTGACACCCAACAGGAAGTCGGTTATTTTTAATTTTCTTAGCAAAATTTGTGTAATTTTTGCCATTTTCAGGCGTCATACTTGAACGAACTCCTCCTAGAGATTTATTCGGATCAACGGCAAATTTGGTGAGTCTAATCTAAAGCCCTTTGTGACGTTAAATTGCGAAGATCTAGAGTTTTCATCGGAGGGCGTGTCCGTGGCGGCCTGACAAATTTCGATGCTTCGCCATGAAAAAGGAAGTTGCTATAACTCAGGCATAAAATGCCCGATCTGCCCCAAACTTCACATGTGTGATAACACTCCTGACCTGATGACATCTACATGTCCATATTCAGTTTTACTCATAGCGCCACCTGCTGGCACCAGGAAGTGTCATGCTGTACTCTGCAACAAACTCCTCCAAAAGATTTAATCAGATCAACACCAAAATCGGTCAGTCTAATATAAAGGCCTTAATGATGTTAAATTGCGAAGATCTTGAGTTTTCGTTGAAGGGTGTGTCCGTGGCGACCTGGCCAATTTCGTGGTCTCGCCATGGATATAAAACTTGTTATAACTCAGCCATAAAATGTCCGATTTGCCTCAAACTTCACATGTTCGATAAGAGTCCTGGCCTGAACCAATCTGAAGGTCTATATTCTATTATAATCACAGCGCCACCTGTTGGCAATAGGAAATGACTTGTACCAAACTCCTCCTAGAGATTTAATGATATCAACATTATATTTGGTCAGTCTGATCTCGAGGCCTTAGAGATGTTAAATTGTGAAGATCTTGAGTTTTCGTTAAAGGGCGTGTCCATGGCGGCCTGACAAAGTTTGATGTTTCGCCATGGACATAAAAGTTGTTATAACTCAGCCATAAAATGTCCGATCTGCCTCAAACTTCACATGTTTGGTAAAAGTCCTGGCCTGAAGACATCTAAAGGCCAATATACAGATATTATTATAGCGCCACCTATTGGCAGCAGGATATATCATATCTTGCACTAACTCACACATACCAAGGTCAATCTGCACCAAACTTCATATGTTTGATCAAAGTGTTGGCCTGAACACATCTACATGCCAATAATCAGTTATAGGCATAGCGCCACCAGCTGGCAGCAGGAAGTTTGGCACATTTAAGTGACTTTGATCTATTTTTCCTACATTTACTGTATTAAAAGCATACTGCCCACCGTTTGCTGTGTTCCTAAAGCCACCGGTCGGCGGTGAGCCCGTGTGCGAGGGCCCGTTCATCGCTGCTTGCAGCTTTAATTATTATTATTATTCTTCTTCTTCTCCAAAGTGAATCGCATTTTAGAGGACCTAAACATTCCCGAAAACTCACAAAACTTTGCACACACATCAAACCTGGCGAAAATTTACGTCTGATTTGGGTTTCAGAAGTGGGTGTGGCAAAATGGCTCGACAGCGCCACCTTTAGACGTTCAGCGGTGTGCGCTTTCAGCTGTGATTCACGTACGTACACGGAAATCGGTACACACATGTAACACACCAAAACCTACAAAAAAGCCTCTTGGAGCAAAATCCGGAACCCAACAGGAAGTCGGTTAATATTAATATTCTCAACAAAATTTGTGTCATTTTTGCCATTTTCAGGCGTCATACTTGAACGAACTCCTCCTACAGATTTATTCGGATCAACGCCAAATTTGCCGAGTCTAGTCTAAAGCCCTTTGTGACGTTAAATTGTGAAGATCTAGAGTTTTCATCGGAGGGCGTGTCCGTGGCGGCCTCGCAAATTTCGATGTTTCGCCATGAAAAAGGAAGTTGCTATAACTCAGGCATACAATGTCCGATCTGTCCCAATCTTCACATGTGTGATAACACTCCTGACCTGATGACATCTACATGCCCATATTCAGTTTTACTCATAGCGCCACCTGCTGGCAACAGGAAGTGTCATTCTGTACTCTGCAACAAACTCCTCCAAGAGATTTAATCAGATCAACACCAAAATCGGTCAGTCTAATAAAAAGGCTTTAGCGATGTTAAATTGCGAAGATCTTGAGTTTTCATTGAAGGGCGTGTCCGTGGCGGCCTGACAAATTTTGAGGTCTTGCCATGGATATAAAACTTGTTATAACTCAGCCATAAAATGTCCGATTTGCCTCAAACTTCACATGTTTGATAAGAGTCCTGGCCTGAACCAATATGAAGGCCAATATTCTATTATAATCACAGCGCCACCTGTTGGCAACAGGAAATTACTTGTATCAAACTCCTCCTAGAGATTTAATGATATCAACATTATATTTTGTCAGTCTGATCTAGAGGCCTTAGAGATGTTAAATTGTGAAGATCTTGAGTTTTCGTCAAAGGGCGTGTCCGTGGTGGCCTGACAAAGTTTGATGTTTTGCCATGGACATAGAAGTTGTTATAACTCAGCCATAAAATGTCCAATCTGCCTCAAACTTCACATGTTTGGTAAGAGTCCTGGCCTGAAGACATCTACAGGCCAATATTCAGATATTATCATAGCGCCACCTATTGACAGCAGGATATATCATATCTTGCATTAACTTAAACATACCAAGGTCAATCTGCACCAAACTTCATATGTTTGATGAAAGTGCTGGCCTGAACACATCTACATGCCAATAATCAGTTATAGGCATAGCGCCACCAGCTGGCAGCAGGAAGTTTGACACATTTAAGTGACTTTGATCTATTTTTCCTACATTTACTGTATTAAAAGCATACTGCCCACCGTTTGCTGTTTTCCTAAAGCCACCGGTCGGCGGTGAGCCCGGGTGCGAGGGCCCGTTCATCGCTGCTTGCAGCTTTAATTATTATTATTATTATTCTTATCCGGAATGAATCGCATTTTTGAGGGCCTAAACATACCCGAAAACTAACGAAACTTTGCACACACATCAGACCTGGCGAAAATGGACGTTTGATATGGGTTGCAGAAGTGGGTGTGGCAAAATGTCTCAATAGCGCCACCTTTACACGTTCCGCGGTGTGCGCATTCAGCTGTGATTATCGTACATGCACAAAAATCGGTACACACATGTAACACACCAATACCTACAAAAAAGCCTCTTGAGATAAAATCCGAAACCCAACAGGAAGTCGGTTATTATTAATTTACTCAGCAAAATTTGTGTCATTTTTGCCATTTTCAGGTGTCATACTTGAACGAACTCCTCCTAGAGATTTATTCCGATCAACACCAAATTTGGTGAGTCTAATCTAAAGCCCTTTGTGACGTTAAATTGTGAAGATCTAGAGTTTTCATCAGAGGGCGTGTCCGTGGCGGCCTCGCAAATTTCGATGTTTCGCCATGAAAAAGGAAGTTGCTATAACTTAGGCATAAAATGTCCAATCTGTCCCAAACTTCACATGTGTGATAACACTCCTGACCTGAAGACATCTACATGCCCATATTCAGTTATGGTCATAGCGCCACCTGCAGGCAACAGGAAGTGTCATGCTGTACTCTACTACCAACTCCTCCTAGAGATTTATACAGATCAACTCCAAAATCGGTCAGTCTAATATAAAGGCCTTAGCGATGTTAAATTGTAAAGATCTTGAGTTTTCGGTAAAGGGCGTGTCCGTGGCGGCCTGACAAATTTCGAGGTCTCGCCATGGATATAAAACTTGTTATAACTCAGCCATAAAATGTCCGATTTGCCTCAAACTTCACATATTCGATAAGAGTCCTGGCCTAAACACATCTCAAGGCCAACATTCTATTATAATCACAGCGCCACCTGTTGGCAACAGGAAATGACTTGTATCAAACTCCTCTTAGAGATTTAATGATATTAACATTATATTTGGTCATTCTGATCTAGAGGCCTTAAAGATTTTAAATTGCGAAGATCTTGAGTTTTCGTTAAAGGGCGTGTCTGTGGCGGCCTGACAAAGTTTGATGTTTCGCCATTGACATAGAAGTTGTTATAACTCAGCCATAAAATGTCTGATCTGCCTCAAACTTCACAGGTTTGGTAAGAGTCCTGGCCTGAAGACACCTAAAGGCCAATATTCAGATATTATCATAGCGTCACCTGTTGGCAGCAGGATATATCATATCTTTCACTAACTCAAACATACCAAGGTCAATCTGCACCAAACTTCATATGTTTGATGAAAGTGGTGGCCTGAACACATCTACATGCCAATAATCAGTTATAGGCATAGCGCCACCAGCTGGCAGCAGGAAGTTTGGCACAATTAAGTGACTTTGATCTATTTTTCCTACATTTACTGTATTAAAAGCATACTGCCCACCGTTTGCTGTTTTCCTAAAGCCACCGGTCGGCGGTGAGCCCGGGTGCGAGGGCCCGTTCATCGCTGCTTGCAGCTTTAATTATTATTATTATTCTTCTCCAAAATGAATCGCATTTTTGAGGGCTTAGACATACCCGAAAACTCATGAAACTTCGCACACACATCAGACCTGGCGAAAATTTACGTCTGATATGGGATGCAGAAGTGGGTGTGGCAAAATGGCTCGATAGCGCCACCTTTACACGTTCCGCGGTGTGCGCTTTCAGTTGTGATTCACGTACATGCACGAAAATCGGTACACACATGTAACACACCAAAACCTACAAAAAAGCCTCTTGGAGCAAAATCCGGAACCCAACAGGAAGTCGGTTAATATTAATATTCTCAACAAAATTTGTGTCATTTTTGCCATTTTCAGGCGTCGTACTTGAACGAACTCCTCCTACAGATTTATTCGGATCAACGCCAAATTTGCCGAGTCTAGTCTAAAGCCCTTTGTGACGTTAAATTGTGAAGATCTAGAGTTTTCATCGGAGGGCGTGTCCGTGGCGTCCTCGCAAATTTCGATGTTTCGCCATGAAAAAGGACGTTGCTATAACTCAGGCATACAATGTCCGATCTGTCCCAATCTTCACATGTGTGATAACACTCCTGACCTGATGACATCTAAATGCCCATATTCAGTTTTACTCATAGCGCCACCTGCAGGCACCAGGAAGTGTCATGCTGTACTCTGCAACAAATTCCTCCTGGAGATTTAATCAGATCAACACCAAAATCGGTCAGTCTAATAAAAAGGCTTTAGCGATGTTAAATTGCGAAGATCTTGAGTTTTCGTTGAAGGGCGTGTCCGTGGCGGCCTGGCAAATTTCGTGGTCTCGCCATGGATATAAATCTTGTTATAACTCAGCCATAAAATGTCCGATTTGCCTCAAACTTCACATGTTCGATAAGAGTCCTGGCCTGAACCAATCTGAAAGCCTATATTCTATTATAATCACAGCGCCACCTGTTGGCAACAGGAAATGACTTGTACCAAACTCCTCCTAGAGATTTAATGATATCAACATTATATTTGGTCAGTCTGATCTCGAGGCCTTAGAGATGTTAAATTGTGAAGATCTTGAGTTTTCGTTAAAGGGCGTGTCCGTGGCAGCCTGACAAAGTTTGATGTTTCGCCATGGACATAAAAGTTGTTATAACTCAGCCATAAAATGTCCGATCTGCCTCAAACTTCACATGTTTGGTAAGAGTCCTGGCCTGAAGACATCTAAAGGCCAATATACAGATATTATTATAGCGCCACCTATTGGCAGCAGGATATATCATATCTTGCACTAACTCACACATACCAAGGTCAATCTGCACCAAACTTCATATGTTTGATGAAAGTGCTGGCCTGAACACATCTACATGCCAATAATCAGTTATAGGCATAGCGCCACCAGCTGGCAGCAGGAAGTTTGGCACATTTAAGTGACTTTGATCTATTTTTCATACATTTACTGTATTAAAAGCATACTGCCCACCGTTTGCTGTGTTCCTAAAGCCACCGGTCGGCGGTGAGCCCGTGTGCGAGGGCCCGTTCATCGCTGCTTGCAGCTTTAATTATTATTATTATTATTCTTATCCGGAATGAATCGCATTTTTGAGGGCCTAGACATACCCGAAAACTAACGAAACTTCGCACACACATCAGACCTGCCGAAAATGGACGTCTGATATGGGTTGCAGAAGTGGGTGTGGCAAAATGGCTCAATAGCGCCACCTTTACACGTTCCGCGGTGTGCGCATTCAGCTGTGATTATCGTAAATGCACAAAAATCGGTACACACATGTAGCACACCAATACCTACAAAAAAGCCTCTTGAGATAAAATCCGAAACCCAACAGGAAGTCGGTTATTATTAATTTTCTCAGCAAAATGTGTGTCATTTTTGCCATTTTCAGGTGTCATACTTGAACGAACTCCTCCTAGAGATTTATTCCGATCAACACCAAATTTGGTGAGTCTAATCTAAAGCCCTTTGTAACATTAAATTGTGAAGATCTAGAGTTTTCATCGGAGGGCGTGTCCGTGGCGGCCTCGCAAATTTCGATGTTTCGCCATGAAAAAGGAAGTTGCTATAACTTAGGCATAAAATGTCCGATCTGTCCCAAACTTCACATGTGTGATAACACTCCTGACCTGAAGTCATCTACGTGACCATATTCAGTTATAATCATAGCGCCACCTGCAGGCAACAGGAAGTGTCATGCTGTACTCTACAACCAACTCCTCCTACAGATTTATACAGATCAACTCCAAAATCGGTCAGTCTAATATAAATGCCTTAGTGATGTTAAATTGTGAAGATCTTGAGTTTTCGCTAAAGGGCGTGTCCGTGGCGGCCTGACAAAGTTTGATGTTTTGCCATGGACATAGAAGTTGTTATAACTCAGCCATAAAATGTCCGATTTACCTCAAACTTCACATATTCGATAAGAGTCCTGGCCTGAACACATCTGAAGGCCAATATTCTATTATAATCACAGCGCCACCTGTTGGCAACAGGAAATGACTTGTATCAAACTCCTCCTAGAGATTTAATGATATCAACATTATATTTGGTCAGTCTGATCTAGAGGCCTTAGAGATGTTAAATTGCGAAGATCTTGAGTCTTCAGTAAAGGGCGTGTCTGTGGCGGCGTGACAAAGTTTGATGTTTTGCCATGGACATAGAAGTTGTTATAACTCAGCCATAAAATGTCCGATCTGCCTCAAACTTCACAGGTTTGTTAAGAGTCCTGGCCTGAAGACACCTAAAGGCCAATATTCAGATATTATCATAACGCCACTTGTTGGCAGCAGGATATATCATATCTTTCACTAACTCAAACATACCAAGGTCAATCTGCACCAAACTTCATGTGTTTGATGAAAGTGGTGGCCTGAACACATCTACATGGCAATAATCAGTTATAGGCATAGCGCCACCAGCTGGCAGCGGGAAATTTGGCACATTTAAGTGACTTTGACATATTTCTACTATTTTTACTGTATTAAAAGCATACTGCCCACCGTTTGCTGTTTTCCTAAAGCCACTGGTCGGCGGTGAGCCCGTGTGCGAGGGCCCGTTCATCGCTGCTTGCAGCTTTAATTAGGGCCCGAGCCCAAAAGGGCGAAGGCCCTATTGTTCTTCTAAGGATTCTTATTTGTTTTTTTTTTTTTTGTTTTTTTTTTTTTTTTTTTTTTCAACCGTTGGGGCACTTTTGGGGGCCTTAACATACTCAAAAACTCTTGAAAATTTGCACACACGTCGGAATCTGCCGTCGTCCGGACGCCACAGAGGCTGGGACCCGGGCGTGGTTCAGGGCCTCTACAGCGCCCCCTGGAACACAGTTTGAAAACTTGATGTACTGCGCACACATACTTGCGCGTATTGATATGAAACTCGGTACACATATAGAACTCATCGAGCTGAACAACTTTTGTACTCTATGTCATGGGCTCCACGCAACAGGAAGTGAGATATTTAGGGCTGTTTAAAAAGCACATGCTCTGGAATTTAACGTACTCCTCCCAGGAATTCCATGGGATTGTCACCAAACTCGGTCAGCATGATCTCAAGACATTGGGGACGCTAAATTGCGAGGAGATTTTTGATATCTTGAACGGTTTGGCCGTGGCAAGGCGACAAAGTTATGGCGAGAAATGAGAAACAGGAAGTGTCTAATAACTGTTGCACACATTGCCTGATTCTGATGGAACTTCACCAGTTTGTTCCTTGTATGATGCCGATTCCATAAATGTGACTATTATGAGTCAAAGTTATAGCGCCACCAACTGGCAGCAGGAAACGTGTCATTTTCAAAATGCTTTGAAATCAGCCTCTTAATTTTACTCGATTTTCTTTAAACTTCATCAAAATCATGTCAAAACACGGCCGATAAAGAATATGTAAAGGGGTCGATGATAAATCAAATGCTGTTGCCATGGCAACGTGTCAAACTTTAAAATTACATTCCTGTCTTTTCGAGGCAGATAACATGCTTAGAATTTCATGAAACTCAACACACACATCAATATTAATGATAGTTAGACACTGGCAAAAGGTCATAAATGGGCGTGGAGCAGGCACTCTATAGCGCCATCTTTTGACAAAAGTTGGGGGGTTAGTTTTTCCTACAGTCACCAAACTCTGTACATATATTGTTCTCATCAATCTGGACAACTTTCTAAATCAAACTCATTAGCTAAGACCAACAGGAAGCCGGCTATTTTGATTTGAATGTGGATTTTTGGAAAAATCAGGCTGTAAACAAATTCACACTACTTCTAAGAACAACAAGCTTTTCACACCAAACTTTTTTAACATGAAGAGAAGATTCTGAAGATGTTAAATTGCGAGCGGATTTGGGATATCTTGAACGGTGTTGACGTGGTGATTTTTTAAAGATATAGTAAAAAAGATGAGCGTAGTTTTTTTTTATATCTTTAAAGTGCAGCATCCAAACTCTTTAAAACTTTTTTCACACAGAGATCTTATCATTCTGAGCAAGTGCTGTTAATATAAATTTTATACAAGCTTCTATGAATTAAAGAAAATTAAAAAAAATAAATCAGAAACCTGCTGTCACTCAGCAGGCTGAATGTCATTATGTGTGTGTGTTCAGTCACCACAGAATGACAGTCTGAGTGAGAGAGTGTAGGGGGGAGGGGTGAAAGGGAGATAGAGAGAGTGAAACTGTTTTGCAATAGACCATCTTTGAGGAAGAAATACACACACATATATATATATATATATATATATATATATATATATATATATATGTGTGTGTGTAATCGACATAAAATATGTCTGATCTTTGAGAGTCTGATATTTTGAGAAAATATAAAGGGTCACTAAGTCTTTCATTGTTTGTATTTTGCAGTTGTTGTTTTTAATTTATTTTTTTACTGAACTGTACCATGAACTTGTCCTATTCAGTCACATAGCAAAAGATTTAAAAAAAAATAAAACTTTTTAGCATGAGCAATGTATCTTCATTGATAGACAATATTTTCATATTGTTATTTATTGAATATAAAATTATAATAATTAAAAATTTCAAGACAAACTTTGACAACAAAACAAACTTTGCTGTTATCTGTTCAAAATATCTGAAAACCATCATTTTAAAATGAGTTATATATATATATCGCCCCATTAAAATACTCAACTTGATTTTTAAAGATATTTTGAAAGAATGAAGCGTTTATAGAGCACTTTATTGTGTATTGCTGTACACCCACTTGAACTGTGTTCATGTTCATGTTAATTCACAGTACATAAACTATATATGAATACTTTTGTTAGCTTAATATTATTTAACATTAATAAATGCTATTTATTTATTGGTGATGTTAACTAATATAGTTAATGTTAACAAATGAAACTGGATGGCAACATTTTATATTTAGTGTGTATGTGTCTGTGTGTTGATTTTAAAGTCTAACCCTTTCAATTCTGTAAATTTAAAATCCAAACTAGCAGAGGGTTACTGTGAATGCATGTGCCAACTGGGCACCGTCTTCCTTATTGATTCTTAGTTATGTAGCGCTTAAGAGTGATGTCTTATAACAGGAGTCACCAGCAAAGCAATATCCACACAAAACTTGTACAGATAGGTAACAATGACATTTAAGCAGAAGTGGTGGACGTAAAGCAAGCAATAATAACATTTTGTTATCATCATGAATCATGTTCTTAACTTCATCATCAGATTATAGGGAAAATGTAGCATATTGGTTCACAGTTGGCAATATCTGAAGTCCTTGCATTGATTGCATTTAATTAAATCAACATTATATTTGGTCAGTCTGATCTAGAGGCCTTAGAGATGTTAAATTGTGAAGATCTTGAGTTTTCATTAAAGGGCATGTCCGTGGTGGCCTGACAAAGTTTGATGTTTCTGCATAGACATAGAAGTTGTTATAACTTAGCCATAAAATGTCTGATCTGCCACAAAATTCACAGGTTTGGTAAGAGTCCTGGCCTGAAGACACCTAAAGACCAATATTCAGATATAATCATAGCGCCACCTGTTGGCAGCAGGATATATCATATCTTTCACTAACTCAAACATACCAAGGTCAATCTGCACCAAACTTCATATGTTTGATAATAGTGCTAACCTGAACACATCTAGATGCCAATAATCAGTTACAGGCATAGCGCCACCAGCTGGCAGCGGCAAGTTTGGCACATTTAAATGACTTATGACATATTTTTTCTATATTTACTGTATTAAAAGCATACTGCCCACCGTTTGCTGTTTTCCTGAAGCCACCGGTCGGCGATGAGCCCAGGTGCGAGGGCCCGTTCATCGCTGCTCGCAGCTTTAATTATTATTATTCTTCTTCTCCGGAATGAATCGCATTTTTGAGGCCCTAAACATACCCGAAAACTCATGAAACTTTGCACACACATCAAACCTGGCGAAAATGTACGTTTGATATGGGGTTCAGAGATGGGTGTGGCAAAATGGCTCGATAGCGCCACCTTTACACGTTCCGCGGTGTGCGCTTTCAGCTGTGATTCACGTACATGCACGAAAATCGGTACACACATGTAACTCACCAATACCTACAAAAAAGCCTCCTGGGACAAAATCCGAAACTCAACAGGAAGTCGGTTATTATTAATTTTCTCCGCAAAATTTGTGTCATTTTTGCCATTTTCAGGAGTCATACTTGAACGAACTCCTCCTAGAGATTTATTCGGATCAACGCCAAATTTGGTGAGTCTAAACTAAAGCCCTTTGTGACGTTAAATTGCGAAGATCTAGAGTTTTCATCGGAGGGCGTGTCCGTGGCTGCCTGACAAATTTCGATGTTTCGCGATGAAAAAGGAAGTTGCTATAACTCAGGCATAAAATGCCCCGATCTGCCCCAAACTTCACATGTGTGATAACACTCCTGACATGATGACATCTACATGCCCATATTCAGTTATAGTCATAGCGCCACCTGCTGGAAACAGGAAGTGTCATGCTGTACTCTGCAACAAACTCCTCCTAGAGATTTATACAGATCAACACCAAAATCGGTCAGTCTAATATAAAGGCTTTAGTGATGTTTAATTGCGAAGATCTTGAGTTTTCGTTGAAGGGCGTGTCCGTGGCGGCCTGACAAATTTCGAGGTCTCGCTATGGATATAAAACTTGTTATAACTCAGCCATAAAATGTCCGATTTGCCTCAAACTTCACATATTCGATAAGAGTCCTGGCCTGAACCAATCTGAAGGCAAATATTCTATTATAATCACAGCGCCACCTGTTGGCAACAGGAAATGACTTGTAGCAAACTCCTCCTAGAGATTTAATGATATCAACTTTATATTTGCTCAGTCTGATCTAGAGGCCTTAGAGATGTTAAATTGTGAAGATCTTGAGTTTTCGTTAAAGGGCGTGTCCGTGGCGGCGTCACAAAATTTGATGTTTCACCATGGACATAGAAGTTGTTATAACTCAGCCATAAAAAGTCCGATCTGCCTCAAACTTCACAGGTTTTGTAAGAGTCCTGGCCTGAAGACACCTAAATGCCAATATTCAGATATTATCATAGTGCCACCTGTTGGCAGCAGGATATATCATATCTTTCACTAACTCAAACATACCAAGGTCAATCTGCACCAAACTTCATATGTTTGATGAAAGTGCCAACCTGAACACATCTACATGCCAATAATCAGTTATAGGCATAGCGCCACCAGCTGGCAGCAGGAAATTTAGCACATTTAAGTGACTTTGACATAATTTTTCCTATTTTTCTGGATTAAAAGCATACTGCCCACCGTTTGATGTTTTCCTAAAGCCACCGGTCGGCGGTGAGCCCGGTTGCGAGGGCCCGTTCATCGCTGCTTGCAGCTTTAATTATTAGGGCCCGAGCCCAAAAGGGCGAAGGCCCTATTGTTCTTCTAAGCGTTCTTATTTTTAGGGCCCGAGCCCAAAAGGGCGAAGGCCCTATTGTTCTTCTAAGGGTTATTATTATTATTTTTTTATTTTATTTTTTTTTTTTTTCAACCTTCCGGGCACTTTTGGGGGTCTTAACATACTCAAAAACTCTTGAAAATTTGCACACACGTCGGAATCTGCGGCCATCAGGACGCCAAAGAGGCTGGGACCCGGGCGTGGTTCAGGGCCTCTACAGCGCCCCCTGGAACACAGTTTGAAAACTTGATGTACTGCGCACACATACTTGCATGTATTGATATGAAACTCGGTACACATATAGATCTCACTGAGCCAAACAACTTTTGTACTCTATGTCATAGGCTCCACCTGACAGGAAGTGAGATATTTAGGGCTGTTTAAAAAGCGCATGCTCTGGAATTTAACGTACTCCTCCCAGGAATTCCATGGGATTGTCACCAAACTCGGTCAGCATGATCTCAAGACATTGGGGACGCTAAATTGCGAGGAGATTTTTGATATCTCGAACGGTTTGGCCATGGCAAGGCGACAAAGTTATGGCGAGAAATGAGAAACAGGAAGTGTCTAATAACTGTTGCACACATTGCCTGATTCTGATGAAACTTCACCAGTTTGTTCGTTGTATGATGCCGATTCCATAAATGTGACTATTATGAGTCAAAGTTATAGCGCCACCAACTGGGAGCAGGAAGTGTGTCATTTTCAAAATGCTTTGAAATCAGCCTCTTAATTTTACTCGATTTTCTTTAAACTTCATCAAAATCATGTCAAAACACGGCCGATAAGAATATGTAAAGGGGTCGATGATAAATCGAATGCTGTTGCCATGGCAACATGTCAAACTTTAAAATTAGATTCCTGTCTTTTCGAGGCAGATAACATGCTTAGAATTTCATGAAACTCAACACACACATCAATATTAATGATAGTTAGACACTGGCAAAAGGTCATAAATGGGCGTGGAGCAGGCACTCTATAGCGCCATCTTTTGACAAAAGTTGGGGGGTTAGTTTTTCCTACAGTCACCAAACTCTGTACATATATTAATCTCATCAATCTGGACAACTTTCTAAATCAAACTCATTAGCTAAGACCAACAGGAAGCCGGCTATTTTGATTTGAATGTGGATTTTTTGAAAAATCAGGCTGTAAACAAATTCACACTACTTCTAAGAACAACCAGCTGTTCACACCAAACTTTTTTAACATGAAGAGAAGATTCTGAAGATGTTAAATTGTGACCGGATTTTGGATATCTTGAACGGTGTGGACATGGTGATTTTTTAAAGATATAGTAAAAAATATTTTTATATCTTTAAAGTGCAGCATCCAAACTCTTTAAAACTTTTTTCACACAGAGATATGAAAGCTTTAGCGTAAAGTTCTACCAGGATGACTCTAATTCATGATTATCTCGACAACCAATAGCAGCTTGACGCCTTGAATAAAAGACCAAAACTTACTCTTCCATTCCGCTGCCCCTAGGTGTCGTACCCGAAGTTCCGTTTGGTCGATTCCTCTAGCAGCTCAAGATGTCCCAAAAATCGCTCGTTGATTTCGCAATCTCCGATGACTCTGACGAAGACACCGTTCCTCCTTCGCCCGCCTCCCTGCGCCGGAGTACGCGCATTCTAACCCGGGAATCTCCCTGGGTCCAGTGGCCTCCCGAGAAAATCGCGGCCACCTTACTGGATTCCGGCATCCCCGTCAGCAATGACTTGACCCACGACGACCTCATCCTCCTCGCTTCCAACGCGCTGGGTAGCCTTCCGGCTTCATCATCCGACGCGTCCGAGGCGATCATGGCACCGCCAGCCCAGCCCTTACAAACTGGACGAAAACGCTCGGCTAAATCCTCTTCTCCTCTTCAGCACAAAAAGCCGAGGACATCCGGACCAACCCAACCTCCTCCGCCAAGCTCGGATTCGGGCAGCGCAAACGCGCAACTCTCTAAGGCTGTACTCCAGCTCACCGAAACTGTCAAAAGTTTCGAAACTCGTCTGGGCTTCTTCGAGTCAGCCTTTGCTTCGCGCGCACCCGGACCATACATTCCCGCGACCTCTTCCGCCTCCGTCTCAGTCTCCCCTTCAGTCATCGATCCTATTTCCCCTGCTGCACTCTCCACTTTTCCTGCCACGCCGGCTTTCGCAACATCTCCAGTTCAAACTCCACTACCAAACGCCGCCACGTCATTTCCTCCTGCAGCGTTCAATCTCTCAACGGCTCTAAAGGCTCAGGTTTTCGGTAGACCATTCGTTCCACCCGCCGCTGCTTCAGTGTCTCCCAAAATGAGATCTGACATCATCTCAGGTAAAGACATTAACCTGGCTGCACTGCTGTTACCATCACCCGCGATTGACAGGCAGATGGTTGACTGCGGTGACGTGGCAGTCCTTCTTAAAACATCAGATCCCAGGCTACAACGAAACCTGCCTTTTACTGAATTCGTCATTGCCTTTGGAATTTACAGAGATATTCTCTGTCAAGTTTTCCCCAATCGCAGAGAGGAATTAGACCTTTATCTAGCGATGATGGCAGATTTTAATCTAAGATATGGCGGAACCTTGTTCTACGAGTATCACAAGTCTTTTTCAGCAAAAGCTGCTTCTTTCGTCACCCTATACAATTCAAGACTGGACTGGTCCATTACTGACTCTGACTTGCTTATTCGCCATTTCGGAGGCCAAAAAATTCTGACCTGCGCCGTCTGCAGCTCCCATGGTCACTCCGCTTCTCTCTGCCCTAAAGTGCACGCTTGCCGTGCTCCGGCCGCTCTCCATGGTGCTGATCCTGCAAACCCCGCGCTCGACGTAAAAGGCCGTCCAATCATCGAATTTAATGGCATACCTCTGTGCAATAACTTTAATGAATCTGTTTGTTCATATTCTAAATGTAAATTTTCTCACATCTGCAGCTTCTGCAAGGACCCCCACCCGAAATCCGTCTGCCCTCGACGTTACAGACCAGCCACAAGAGGGAAAGCACCTCAGAAAAAATTCTGAGCGGTCACCCCTCAACTCCCCTTAATATTGCAAACCTTTCTGGCTACCTTTCCTCGCACCCCGATTCTCCTTTTGTTGATAACTTAATTACAGGGCTCTCTCAAGGGTTTCGGGTCGGCGTTCTTTCTCCTCGTCACCTCGTATGTTGCAAAAAATTTGCAGTCTGCCCTGGTCGAGCCTGACGTAGTTTCAGGTCTGATCGATAAAGAATTAAATAAAGGCTATATCATCGGCCCTTTCAGTTCTCCTCCTTTCTCTCCGTTTCGCGTTAACTCCATCGGCTTGGCTACTCGTAAATACTCCGGGAAAAAACGCCTAATCTTCGACATGTCCTCGCCTCACTCCACTGTTTATACTAGCGTCAACGAATGCATTCCATCCGAACCGTTTTCGCTGTATTATGCCTTGGTCGACGACGCAATTCAGCTAATCAAGTTAGCCGGTCACGGCGCATGGCTGGCCAAAGCGGACATTACCGACGCTTTTAAAATAATGCCTATTCACCCGGCAGATTGGCCTCTCTTCGGAGTTAAGTGGGAATCAAAATTCTATTTCGCTGTTAGACTCACTTTCGGCTGCAGGAGCAGCCCCCAAATTTTTAATCGTCTATCTGAAGCACTGTGTTGGATCTTGTTGAATATCTGTAAGCTGCCTTTCGTGTTACATTTGCTCGACGATTTTCTGTTAATCGACTTCCCTTCTTCTGAAAGTTTCGTGCTCGATACTCTTAGACAAGTCTTTTGCGACATAGGCGTTCCTCTGTCAGAAGAAAAAACAATCGGTCCCGTTACACGTCTCGAATTTCTCGGCATAATTCTGGACACTGTTAAGATGCAAGCTTCTCTTCCACACGAAAAACTCGTCCGAATCAGGTCCGTTATGGAATCGTTCCTCACGTCTCGCTTAACATCCAAACGTGACATGCTTTCTCTTCTCGGCCATCTCAACTTTGCAATGCGAATCATTCCACAAGGTCGGTCCTTTATATCTCGCCTGCTGTTTTTGGCTCATTCAGTTGAAAATTTAAGTGACTCGCTTCTCCTCGATGACGGTTGTTTTTCAGACCTTAGGTTTTGGTCTCATCTTCTTAACAACTGGAATGGCATTTCCTTCTTCTATAACGACGTTTCCGAATCATCCAACGCTCTAGATCTATATACCGACGCAGCCCCGTCTATTGGTTTTGGGGGATTCTTCCAAGGGCAGTGGTTCGCAGAAAAGTGGCCTCACGATTTCGTCGATTTCATTCAAAATTCCACCTCGTCCGCTCTCTATGAAATCTACCCTATCGCGGTTGCTAGCGTTCTTTGGGGCTCAGCTTGGTCACGGAAACGAATTACCCTGTTTTGCGACAACGAAGCCACTGTCCACATCATCAACAAAGGTCGTTCGCATTGCCCGGCTATCATGTCTATTTTAAGACGTATAACTTGGCAATCCGTGACCCACAATTTTATTATCAAAGCTGAACACATTCCAGGTCACTTTAATGTTTTAGCTGACGCTCTCTCTCGCTCTCGTTTGCAGGTATTCCGACGTCTTTGCCCAGCGGCCAACAAGGATCCAACGCCGTGCCCCACGCTGCAACAAATTCTCTTGAATTAAAGCGGCCTCTGGATTTTAACAACCTTTTAAATTCCGCCAAATCGTACATCGCCAAAGGCGTAGCACCGTCAACTCTCAAAGCATACCACTCGGCTTGGTCCTGGTTCACTATGTTCTGCTTAACCTATCAAATTCCGTTTTTTCCCATTTTAATTTCGACCGTTTGCGCTTTCCTCACATACTGTTTTGAATCACGCCGACTTAATATTTCAACTATACGTAAAATTCTGGCTGGCATTCAATTCCACGCAAGATATAATAACCCTAATTGCCCCAGCTTATTTTCGTCCCCTTCCATTCGATTACTTCTCAAGGGTATGTCAAAATCCGCGTTCAAAGCTAGAGATAAACGTCAGCCTATCACACTCTGCATACTTCAGACCTTAGTCTCAAAACTTCGTAACGGCTTATTCGACAACTATTCCAACGCTCTGCTCGAAGCTACGTTTTTAACGGCATTCTTTGGTTTCTTGCGCATTGGTGAGTTTACTTCCGATAGTAATCGTTTCGATCCAACAAAAGATTTATCGTTTCAAGATTTACATTTTTCACCTAATTACTTTTCACTGTTGCTTAAACACTCAAAATGAGATTCCCACGGGTCCGGTGTCACAATTTCAATTTCAAAAATAAATAACTCTCTATGCCCTTTCGCTTCTATGCTCAAGTTTCTCAAATTACGGCCGCGCACTTCTGGTATCTCACCTCTTTTCATTCTTTTAAGTGGGTTTCCCATGACAAAACGGTGGTTTAGAATTCATCTGTCAACCACCTTGACAGCCGCTGGTCTTTTCACCCGCTCTTTATACAAGCCACTCTTTCCGCATCGGCGCTGCCACTACCGCAGCTGAACGTGGGGTCCCAGAGCCTACCATCAAACAGCTCGGAAGATGGTCTTCTTCGGCATACGAAACATATATCAGATCAGATTTTCATAAGGTCCTGGATGCACAGCAGTCTCTCACATCATAAAGGTACGTTGAATTCGCTAGCTACTGGTGGTGGTTTTACGTCGAATTCTTTTGTGTTATTTATCGTGGTTAAAGGTACCATCAGGTACCAAAGTCAATCATGCTTTTACTTATCGTCGCTGTTATAGCTACAACTAATAAGACATCTTTGCATTTTCTTTATTATACTAACTTTCGTAATCTTATAGACTAAGCCTAGACTATAATCAGCAACCTAACGTCAGCGGCAATAACGGCTCGAAGCCGTCCGCTTCTTTATGTTTATCTTCACTAATTTATCTGACCTAGCGCGGTCCTTCCTCAAGCCTGTGCGGCTTAAACGGCCAGTCGTGGCATCAATATTGGGCGCTAATCACCGAAAGCCAGTCGTGGCTTCGTTATTCACCGAAAGTCAGTCGTGGCTTTTATTATTAGCTTTTTTTTTATAAACTCACTCTTACTATATGTCATTGGATTATTTTATTATCCACGATAAGCTTCAATACCGAGGCTCGACGCCCGTCCCGGCTTACACTCATTGCCTATCGCGGCACGCTTATTTTCCCAAGACCTAACGTGGTCCCTCACATCAAGCCAATCGAGGCTATACGGCCAGTCGTGGCTTTAAAAGTTCGGAACTTGCTCGAACGACCAGTCGTGGCTTAACCGTGAGAGCCTATCGTGGCTCCAGCTAGCAAAGTCAATCGTGCCCATATTACTTTTACTAAGAACAACTATATCATTACTAATTATTATTGTTTTAATGAATCAGATCTTTAAAATAAGCCAATCGTGGCTTTTACCTGCCGCAGATTGCCTTCCTCCCCTTAAAGACATCCCTGCATAGCCTATCGTGGCTATTATTAGAAGCCAACCGTGGCTTCTTAATTTAAAGGCTTCCCCTTTTACGCAATCTTAACCCTTCCATTATCACTCGTACTTCGGGCTCATTTTCTTTGGGGGAAGGCTCTCCCCTGCCTTCATCTTCAGGCAGGAAATGCAGTCTACCTCAGTCACAGATTAAGGATGGAGCCCACGCCAAAGAAACCTTTAACCCTTTCTGTCTTATTCATTTAAATAAATTTTGTTTCAAATTTCTATCGCCTTAGAGTCTCTCTGGTAGAAATGAAAGCTTTAGCGTAAAGTTCTACCAGGATGACTCTAATTCATGATTATCTCGACAACCAATAGCAGCTTGACGCCTTGAATAAAAGACCAAAACTTACTCTTCCATTCCGCTGCCCCTAGGTGTCGTACCCGAAGTTCCCCTCCATCCTCCCCACCACCACCAGGTCGGCTACCATCCATTCTACATGGGGGAAGGCTCTCCCCTGCCTTCATCTTCAGGCAGGAAATGCAGTCTACCTCAGTCACAGATTAAGGATGGAGCCCACGCCAAAGAAACCTTTAACCCTTTCTGTCTTATTCATTTAAATAAATTTTGTTTCAAATTTCTATCGCCTTAGAGTCTCTCTGGTAGAACTAATCATTTTGAGCAAGTGCTGGAAATAAAAAATTTATACAAGCTTCTATGAATTAAAGAAAATTAAAAAAAGAACTCATAAACCTCACTCTGCCTGACTGTGTGTTCAGTCACTGCAGAATGACAGTTAGAGTGGCTAAAGGGGGGAGGGGTGAAAGGGAGAGAGGGAGAGAGAGATAGAGTGTGAAACATGCTATCTTGCTTATAGACCATCTTTGAGAAATGCACATATATATATATATAGTGTAATCGAAATAAATACGTCTGATCTTTGAGAGTCTGATATTTTGAGAAAATATAAAGGGTCACTAAGTCTTTCATTGTTTGTATTTTGCAGTTGTTGTTTTTTTATTTATTTATTTTTTACTGAACTATACCATGAACTTGTCCTATTCAGTCACATAGCAAAAGATTAAGAAAAATGCAACTTTTAGCATTAGCGATTTATCTTCATTGATAGACATTTATTTTCATAGTGCTATTTATTGAATATAAAATTTAAATTAATAATTTCAAGACAAACTTGGACAACAAAACAAGCTTTGCTGTTATCTGTTCAAAACATCTGAAAATTATACAATTTTAAGATGAGTTATAAATATATATATATATCTCGCCCCTTTAAATACTCAACTTGTTTTTAAAGATATTTTGAAAGAATGAAGCGTTTATAGAGCACTTTATTGTGTATTGCTGTACACCCACATGAACTGTGTTCATGTTCATGTTAATTCACAGTACATAAACTATATATGAATACTTTTTTAGCTTAATATTAATTAACATTAATAAATGCTATTTATGTATTGGTCATGTTAACTAATATAGTTAATGCTAACAAATAAAACTGAATGGCAACATTTTATATTCTGTGTGTATGTGTCTGTGTGTTGATTTTAAAGTCTAACCCTTTCAATTCTGTAAACTTAAAATCCAAACTAGCAGAGGGTTACTGTGAATGCATGTGCCAACTGGGCACCGTCTTCCTTATTGATTCTTAGTTATGTAGCGCTTAAGAGTGATGTCTTATAACAGGAGGAGTCACCAGCAAAGCAATATCCACACAAAAATTGTACAGATAGGTAACAATGACATTTAAGCAGAAGTGGTGGATGTAAAGCAAGCAATAATAACATTTTGTTATCATCATGAATCATGTTCTTATCATCATCATCAGAGTATAGGGAAAATTTAGCATATTGGTTCACAGTTGGCATTATCTGAAGTCCTTGCATTGATTGCATTTAATTGAATCAACATTATATTTGGTCAGTCTGATCTTGAGGCCTTAGAGATGTTAAATTGTGAAGATCTTGAGTTTTCATTGAGTTGTTATAACTTAGCCATAAAATTTCTGATCTGCCACAAAATTCACAGGTTTGGTAAGAGTCCTGGCCTGAAGACACCTAAAGACCAATATTCAGATATTATCATAGCGCCACTTGTTGGCAGCAGGATATATCATATCTTTCACTAACTCAAACATACCAAGGTCAATCTGCACCAAACTTCATATGTTTGATAATAGTGCTGGCCTGAACACATCTACATGCCAATAATCAGTTATAGGCATAGCGCCACCATCTGGCAGCGGCAAGTTTGGCACATTTAAATGACTTATGACATATTTTTTCTATATTTACTGTATTAAAAGCATACTGCCCACCGTTTGCTGATTTCCTGAAGCCACCGGTCGGCGGTGAGCCCAGGTGCGAGGGCCCGTTCATCGCTTTTTACACCTTCCGGGCACTTTTGGGGGCCTTAACATACTCAAAAACTCTTGAAAATTTGCACACACGTCGGAATCTGCGGCCATCAGGACGCCACAGAGGCTGGGACCAGGGCGTGGTTCAGGGCCTCTACAGCGCCCCCTGGAACACAGTTTGAAAACTTGATGTACTGCGCACACATACTTGCACATACTGATATGAAACTTGGTACACATATAGATCTCACTGAGCCAAACAACTTTTGTACTCTATGTCATAGGCTCCACGCAACAGGAAGTGAGATATTTAGGGCTGTTTAAAAAGCGCATGCTCTGGAATTTAACGTACTCCTCCCAGGATTTCTATAGGATTGTCACCAAACTTGGTCAGCATGATCTCAAGACATTGGGGATGCTAAATTGCGAGGGGATTTTTGATATCTCGAACGGTTTGGCCATGGCAAGGCGACATAGTTTTGGCGAGAAATGAGAAACAGGAAGTGTCTAATAACTGTTGCACACATTGCCTGATTCTTATGAAACTTCACCAGTTTGTTCGTTGTATGATGCCGATTCCATAAATGTGACTATTATGAGTCAAAGTTATAGCGCCACCAACTGGCAGCAGGAAACGTGTCATTTTCAAAATCCTTTGAAATCAGCCTCTTAATTTTACTCGATTTTCTTTAAACTTCATCAAAATCATGTCAAAACACGGCCGATAAAGAATATGTAAAGGGGTCGATGATAAATCAAATGCTGTTGCCATGGCAACGTGTCAAACTTTAAAATTAGATTCCTGTCTTTTCAAGGCAGATAACATGCTTAGAATTTCATGAAACTCAACACACACATCAATATTAATGATAGTTAGACACTGGCAAAAGGTCATAAATGGGCGTGGAGCAGGCACTCTATAGCGCCATCTTTTGACAAAAGTTGGGGGGTTAGTTTTTCCTACAGTCACCAAACTCTGTACTTATATTGTTCTCATCAATCTGGACAACTTTCTAAATCAAACTCATTAGCTAAGACCAACAGAAAGCCGGCTATTTTGATTTGAATGTGGATTTTTTGAAAAACCAGGTAGTAAACAAATTCACACTACTCCTAAGAACAACCAGCTGTTCACACCAACTTTTTTAACATGAAGAGAAGATTCTGAAGATGTTAAATTGCGAGCGGATTTGGGATATCTCGGAACGGTGTTGACGTGGTGATTTTTTAAAGATATAGTAAAAAAGATGAGCGTAGTTTTTTTACATCTTTAAAGTGCAGCATCCAAACTCTTTAAAACTTTTTTCACACAGAGATCTTATCATTCTGAGCAAGTACTGTTAATATAAATTTTATACAAGCTTCTATGAATTAAAGAAAATTAAAAAATGAAATCAGAAACCTGCTGTCACTCAGCAGGCTGAATGTCATTATGTGTGTGTGTTCAGTCACCACAGAATGACAGTAAGAGTGAGAGAGTGCAGGGGGGAGGGGTGAAAGGGAGAGAGGGAGAGGGAGTGAAACTGTTTTGCAATAGACCATCTTTTAGG